>NW_028167973.1:0-114000 GCF_964194135.1 Talpa europaea
CTACTATCCGTGGTTGGGGGATAAGGGGCCCTCTGTACCCATGGGGGTATGGGGCCCTAAGCCCCATAGGGGGTCCAGGACCTCAAGCCCATTAGGGGAATGGTAAATCTTCCCCCTGGGTGACACCTGCAACCTCCTCTCACACTAACACGAACAGGGGCAGGCCGTGTGCCCAAAGATTCCCTAGATGGAGGGGCGGGGTCACTGTCAGGGAGGGAACCCACTGAAAGCTACAGACAAGCGGCGACCGCGGACACATCCAAAACTACAAACAGACAGGACGACGCAGAAAGCCCCGGGCAAACCAGCACCACTCAAAGGGAGAGTCCTCACCTGATGCAGCAGCGCTGATGAGCCCCAGAATCCGCCCCTATATGGAGCCTGACATCGCAGGCCCAACTGCACACACACAAAGGAGCATTTCTCAGGGCCGCAGGTAGCGGGCGCTGGTGAGGGGTTCGGAGACCCTGAATCGGCTTGTGGGTAGGGGTACCTCTACCAGCATGGGGGAAGGGGGCTCTCTTCCCCCATGGGAAAACAGAATGATACTCACCCTTGGGGTAAGGGAAAATCATACCCCTGGGTGACACCTGCAGCCTACACTCAAAATCACAACCCCAGGGACAGGCAGAGCGCCCGAAGACGCCCTAGACGGAGGGGCGGGGTCACCGTCAGGGAGGGCACCCCCTGTAAGGCACAGACAAGAAGCGACCGCGTCCTCTTCCATAACTGCAGGCAGACAGGCCGGCGGGGAAAGTCCTTAGCAACCCAGCACCACTAAAAGGGGAAGAGGCCTCACGTGGCCAGGCAGCGCTGATGGGACTCAGGCCCCGCCCCCGGCCAGAGCCTGACCCCGCCCGACGGACGCTGCCTGAGCACAGGTGCACTTCACAGAGCCGCGCTAGGGGGCGCTGGTGACGGGGGGCTGGGGTTCAGGGACCCTCAGCCCAAGCGGGTAGGGGGAGCTCTGCAACCACGGGGGTACAGAGTCCAAGAGCCCCGGCAAGGTGCAGGGACCGCAAGCCTGTTTTGGCCATGGGGCCCTCTCCCCCTCGGGGAACACCTGCAACCTCCTCCGCACTCACACCCCGAGGGGCTGACAGTGCGCCCAGGACGCCATAGACGGAGGGGCGGGGTCACCGTCAGGGAGGGTACCACCTGTATGCCTCAGACTATCTGCGTCCGCGGCCTCCTCCAAAGCTGCAGGCAGACAGGTCGGGGGGGAAGGGCCCGGGCCACCCGGCAGCACTCAAAGGGGAAGAGGCCTCACCTGGCCTGGCAGCGCTGAAGAGCCTCAGGCCCCGCCCCCGGCCGGAGCCTGACCCCGCCCGCCGGACTCTGGCTGAGCACAGGTGCAGTTCCCAGGGCCGCCGCTAGGGGGCGCTGGCGAGGGTGGGGCTGGGGTTCCGGCACCCTCAGCCCCAAGCGGGTAGGGCGACCTGTGCAACCACGGGGGTACAGATTCCAGAGCCCTGGCAAGGTGCAGGGACCACAAGCCCGTTTTGGTCATGGGGCCCTCTTCCCCTCGGGGGACACCTGCAACCTCCTCCGCACTCACACCCCGAGGGGTGACAGTGCGCTCAGGTCGCCATAGACGGAGGGGCGGGGTCACCGTCAGGGAGGGTACCCCCTGTATGCCTCGGACTGTCTGCGTCCACGGCCTCCTCCAAAGCTGCAGGCAGACAGGTCGGGGGGGAAAGGCCCGGGCAACCCGGCAGCACTCAAAGGGGAAGAGGCCTCACCTGGCCAGGCAGCGCTGATGAGCCTCAGGCCACGCCCCCGGCCGGAGCCTGACCCCGCCCGCCGGACTCTGCCTGAGCACAGGTGCAGTTCCCAGCGACGAGGGGGCGCAGGCGAGGGGTTTCGGGGACCTTTAGCCCCCACGGGGGTAGGGGACCCTCTACCCCAGGGGGAAACGGGACCCTCTTCCCCTTTGTGGGAAAAGTAAATCTTCCTCCCGGGGCACACCTGCACCCTCCTCTCGGACTCACAAACCCAGGGGCAGGACGTGTGCCCCAAGACGCCCTAGACGAAGGGGCGGGTTCACCGTCAGGGAGGGCAACCCCTGCAAGCCACAGACAGCCGGCGCCCGCGGCGTCCTCCAAAACGGCAGGCAGACATGCCGGCGGGGAAAGCCCTCAGCAACCCAGCACCACTCAAAGGGGAAGAGTCCTCCCCTGCCTCAGCTGCGCTGCTGAGCCCCAGGCTCCGCCCCCGGCCGGAGCCTGACCCCGCCCACCGGACTCTGCCTGAGCACAGGTGCACTTCATAGAGCCGCCGGGGGCGGGGGGGCGCCGGTAAATGGGGGCGGGGACCCTCAGCACCAAGGGGGCAGGGTGACCCCTACACCATGGGGAAAGGGGCCGCTCTTCCCCCATGGGGGAAGGAGGCCCACTTCCCCCTTGGGGAACAGTAAACCTTGCCCCGGGGCACACCTGCAGCCTCCTCTCGCACTCACACCAACAGGGGCAGGCCGGGCGCCGGAGGACGCCCTAGACGGAGGGGCGGGGTCACCGTCAGGGAGGGCAACCCCTGCAAGCCTCCGACTGTCTGCGTCCGCGGCGCCCTCCAAAGCTGCAGGCAGACAGGTTGGGGGGGAAAGGCCCGGGCAACCCGGCAGCACTCAAAGGGGAAGAGGCCTCACGTGGCCAGGCAGCGCTGATGGGACTCAGGCCCCGCCCCCGGCCCGAGCCTGACCCCGCCCGCCGGACGCTGCCTGAGCACAGGTGCACTTCACAGAGCCGCGCTAGGGGGCGCTGGCGACGGGGGGCTGGGGTTCGGGGACCCTCAGCCCAAGCGGGTAGGGGGAGCTCTGCAACCACGGGGGTACAGAGTCCAAGAGCCCCGGCAAGGTGCAGGGACCGCAAGCCTGTTTTGGCCATGGGGCCCTCTCCCCCTCGGGGAACACCTGCAACCTCCTCCGCACTCACACCCCGAGGGGCTGACAGTGCGCCCAGGACGCCATAGACGGAGAGGCGGGGTCACCGTCAGGGAGGGTACCCCCTGTATGCCTCGGACTGTCTGCGTCCACGGCCTCCTCCAAAGCTGCAGGAAGACAGGTCGGGGGGGAAAGGCCTGGCCCACCCGGCAGCACTCAAAGGGGAAGAGGCCTCACCTGGCCAGGCAGCGCTGATAGCCTCAGGCTACGCCCCGGGCCGGAGCCTGACCCCGCCCGCCGGACTCTGCCTGAGCACACGTGCAGTTCCCAGGGCCGCCGCTAGGGAGCACTGGCGAGGGTGGGGCTGGGGTTCCGGCACCCTCAGCCCCAAGCGTGTAGGGGGACCTGTGCAACCACGGGGGTACAGATTCCAGAGCCCCGGCAGGTGCAGGGACCGCAAGCCAGTTTTGGCCATGGGGCCCTCTCCCCCTCGGGGGACACCTGCAACCTCCTCCGCACTCACACCCCGAGGGGTGACAGTGCGCTCAGGTCGCCGTAGACGGAGGGGCGGGGTCACCGTCAGGGAGGGTACCCCCTGTATGCCTCGGACTGTCTGCGTCCACGGCCTCCTCCAAAGCTGCAGGAAGACAGGTCGGGGGGGAAAGGCCTGGGCCACCCGGCAGCACTCAAAGGGGAAGAGGCCTCACCTGGCCAGGCAGCGCTGATGAGCCTCAGGCCACGCCCCCGGCCGGAGCCTGACCCCGCCCGCCGGACTCTGCCTGAGCACAGGTGCAGTTCCCAGCGACGAGGGGGCGCAGGCGAGGGGTTTCGGGGACCTTTAGCCCCCACAGGGGTAGGGGACCCTCTACCCCAGGGGGAAACGGGACCCTCTTCCCCTTTGTGGGAAAAGTAAATCTTCCTCCCGGGGCACACCTGCACCCTCCTCTCGGACTCACAAACCCAGGGGCAGGACGTGTGCCCCAAGACGCCCTAGACGAAGGGGCGGGTTCACCGTCAGGGAGGGCAACCCCTGCAAGCCACAGACAGCCGGCGCCCGCGGCGTCCTCCAAAACGGCAGGCAGACATGCCGGCGGGGAAAGCCCTCAGCAACCCAGCACCACTCAAAGGGGAAGAGTCCTCCCCTGCCTCAGCTGCGCTGCTGAGCCCCAGGCTCCGCCCCCGGCCGGAGCCTGACCCCGCCCACCGGACTCTGCCTGAGCACAGGTGCACTTCATAGAGCCGCCGGGGGCGGGGGGGCGCCGGTAAATGGGGGCGGGGACCCTCAGCACCAAGGGGGCAGGGTGACCCCTACACCATGGGGAAAGGGGCCGCTCTTCCATCATGGGGGAAGGAGGCCCACTTCCCCCTTGGGGAACAGTAAACCTTGCCCCGGGGCACACCTGCAGCCTCCTCTCGCACTCACACCAACAGGGGCAGGCCGGGCGCCGGAGGACGCCCTAGACGGAGGGGCGGGGTCACCGTCAGGGAGGGCAACCCCTGCAAGCCTCCGACTGTCTGCGTCCGCGGCGCCCTCCAAAGCTGCAGGCAGACAGGTTGGGGGGGAAAGGCCCGGGCAACCCGGCAGCACTCAAAGGGGAAGAGGCCTCACGTGGCCAGGCAGCGCTGATGGGACTCAGGCCCCGCCCCCGGCCCGAGCCTGACCCCGCCCGCCGGACGCTGCCTGAGCACAGGTGCACTTCACAGAGCCGCGCTAGGGGGCGCTGGCGACGGGGGGCTGGGGTTCGGGGACCCTCAGCCCAAGCGGGTAGGGGGAGCTCTGCAACCACGGGGGTACAGAGTCCAAGAGCCCCGGCAAGGTGCAGGGACCGCAAGCCTGTTTTGGCCATGGGGCCCTCTCCCCCTCGGGGAACACCTGCAACCTCCTCCGCACTCACACCCCGAGGGGCTGACAGTGCGCCCAGGACGCCATAGACGGAGGGGCGGGGTCACCGTCAGGGAGGGTACCACCTGTATGCCTCAGACTATCTGCGTCCGCGGCCTCCTCCAAAGCTGCAGGCAGACAGGTCGGGGGGGAAGGGCCCGGGCCACCCGGCAGCACTCAAAGGGGAAGAGGCCTCACCTGGCCTGGCAGCGCTGATGAGCCTCAGGCCCCGCCCCCGGCCGGAGCCTGACCCCGCCCGCCGGACTCTGCCTGAGCACAGGTGCAGTTCCCAGGGCCGCCGCTAGGGGGCGCTGGCGAGGGTGGGGCTGGGGTTCCGGCACCCTCAGCCCCAAGCGGGTAGGGCGACCTGTGCAACCACGGGGGTACAGATTCCAGAGCCCTGGCAAGGTGCAGGGACCGCAAGCCCGTTTTGGCCATGGGGCCCTCTTCCCCTCGGGGGACACCTGCAACCTCCTCCGCACTCACACCCCGAGGGGTGACAGTGCGCTCAGGTCGCCGTAGACGGAGGGGCGGGGTCACCGTCAGGGAGGGTACCCCCTGTATGCCTCGGACTGTCTGCGTCCACGGCCTCCTCCAAAGCTGCAGGAAGACAGGTCGGGGGGGAAAGGCCTGGGCCACCCGGCAGCACTCAAAGGGGAAGAGGCCTCACCTGGCCAGGCAGCGCTGATGAGCCTCAGGCCACGCCCCCGGCCGGAGCCTGGCCCCGCCCGCCGGACTCTGCCTGAGCACAGGTGCAGTTCCCAGCGACGAGGGGGCGCAGGCGAGGGGTTTCGGGGACCTTTAGCCCCCACGGGGGTAGGGGACCCTCTACCCCAGGGGGAAACGGGACCCTCTTCCCCTTTGTGGGAAAAGTAAATCTTCCTCCCGGGGCACACCTGCACCCTCCTCTCGGACTCACAAACCCAGGGGCAGGACGTGTGCCCCAAGACGCCCTAGACGAAGGGGCGGGTTCACCGTCAGGGAGGGCAACCCCTGCAAGCCACAGACAGCCGGCGCCCGCGGCGTCCTCCAAAACGGCAGGCAGACATGCCGGCGGGGAAAGCCCTCAGCAACCCAGCACCACTCAAAGGGGAAGAGTCCTCCCCTGCCTCAGCTGCGCTGCTGAGCCCCAGGCTCCGCCCCCGGCCGGAGCCTGACCCCGCCCACCGGACTCTGCCTGAGCACAGGTGCACTTCATAGAGCCGCCGGGGGCGGGGGGGCGCCGGTAAATGGGGGCGGGGACCCTCAGCACCAAGGGGGCAGGGTGACCCCTACACCATGGGGAAAGGGGCCGCTCTTCCCCCATGGGGGAAGGAGGCCCACTTCCCCCTTGGGGAACAGTAAACCTTGCCCCGGGGCACACCTGCAGCCTCCTCTCGCACTCACACCAACAGGGGCAGGCCGGGCGCCGGAGGACGCCCTAGACGGAGGGGCGGGGTCACCGTCAGGGAGGGCAACCCCTGCAAGCCTCCGACTGTCTGCGTCCGCGGCGCCCTCCAAAGCTGCAGGCAGACAGGTTGGGGGGGAAAGGCCCGGGCAACCCGGCAGCACTCAAAGGGGAAGAGGCCTCACGTGGCCAGGCAGCGCTGATGGGACTCAGGCCCCGCCCCCGGCCCGAGCCTGACCCCGCCCGCCGGACGCTGCCTGAGCACAGGTGCACTTCACAGAGCCGCGCTAGGGGGCGCTGGCGACGGGGGGCTGGGGTTCGGGGACCCTCAGCCCAAGCGGGTAGGGGGAGCTCTGCAACCACGGGGGTACAGAGTCCAAGAGCCCCGGCAAGGTGCAGGGACCGCAAGCCTGTTTTGGCCATGGGGCCCTCTCCCCCTCGGGGAACACCTGCAACCTCCTCCGCACTCACACCCCGAGGGGCTGACAGTGCGCCCAGGACGCCATAGACGGAGGGGCGGGGTCACCGTCAGGGAGGGTACCACCTGTATGCCTCAGACTATCTGCGTCCGCGGCCTCCTCCAAAGCTGCAGGCAGACAGGTCGGGGGGGAAGGGCCCGGGCCACCCGGCAGCACTCAAAGGGGAAGAGGCCTCACCTGGCCAGGCAGCGCTGATGAGCCTCAGGCCACGCCCCCGGCCGGAGCCTGACCCCGCCCGCCGGACTCTGCCTGAGCACACGTGCAGTTCCCAGGGCCGCCGCTAGGGAGCGCTGGCGAGGGTGGGGCTGGGGTTCCGGCACCCTCAGCCCCAAGCGGGTAGGGCGACCTGTGCAACCACGGGGGTACAGATTCCAGAGCCCTGGCAAGGTGCAGGGACCGCAAGCCCGTTTTGGCCATGGGGCCCTCTTCCCCTCGGGGGACACCTGCAACCTCCTCCGCACTCACACCCCGAGGGGTGACAGTGCGCTCAGGTCGCCGTAGACGGAGGGGCGGGGTCACCGTCAGGGAGGGTACCCCCTGTATGCCTCGGACTGTCTGCGTCCACGGCC
Source organism: Talpa europaea (assembly GCF_964194135.1). Classification (NCBI taxonomy): domain Eukaryota; kingdom Metazoa; phylum Chordata; class Mammalia; order Eulipotyphla; family Talpidae; genus Talpa; species Talpa europaea. The sequence continues at coordinate 7,196 of NW_028167973.1, forward strand.
TCCTCCAAAGCTGCAGGAAGACAGGTCGGGGGGGAAAGGCCTGGGCCACCCGGCAGCACTCAAAGGGGAAGAGGCCTCACCTGGCCAGGCAGCGCTGATGAGCCTCAGGCCACGCCCCCGGCCGGAGCCTGGCCCCGCCCGCCGGACTCTGCCTGAGCACAGGTGCAGTTCCCAGCGACGAGGGGGCGCAGGCGAGGGGTTTCGGGGACCTTTAGCCCCCACGGGGGTAGGGGACCCTCTACCCCAGGGGGAAACGGGACCCTCTTCCCCTTTGTGGGAAAAGTAAATCTTCCTCCCGGGGCACACCTGCACCCTCCTCTCGGACTCACAAACCCAGGGGCAGGACGTGTGCCCCAAGACGCCCTAGACGAAGGGGCGGGTTCACCGTCAGGGAGGGCAACCCCTGCAAGCCACAGACAGCCGGCGCCCGCGGCGTCCTCCAAAACGGCAGGCAGACATGCCGGCGGGGAAAGCCCTCAGCAACCCAGCACCACTCAAAGGGGAAGAGTCCTCCCCTGCCTCAGCTGCGCTGCTGAGCCCCAGGCTCCGCCCCCGGCCGGAGCCTGACCCCGCCCACCGGACTCTGCCTGAGCACAGGTGCACTTCATAGAGCCGCCGGGGGCGGGGGGGCGCCGGTAAATGGGGGCGGGGACCCTCAGCACCAAGGGGGCAGGGTGACCCCTACACCATGGGGAAAGGGGCCGCTCTTCCCCCATGGGGGAAGGAGGCCCACTTCCCCCTTGGGGAACAGTAAACCTTGCCCCGGGGCACACCTGCAGCCTCCTCTCGCACTCACACCAACAGGGGCAGGCCGGGCGCCGGAGGACGCCCTAGACGGAGGGGCGGGGTCACCGTCAGGGAGGGCAACCCCTGCAAGCCTCCGACTGTCTGCGTCCGCGGCGCCCTCCAAAGCTGCAGGCAGACAGGTTGGGGGGGAAAGGCCCGGGCAACCCGGCAGCACTCAAAGGGGAAGAGGCCTCACGTGGCCAGGCAGCGCTGATGGGACTCAGGCCCCGCCCCCGGCCCGAGCCTGACCCCGCCCGCCGGACGCTGCCTGAGCACAGGTGCACTTCACAGAGCCGCGCTAGGGGGCGCTGGCGACGGGGGGCTGGGGTTCGGGGACCCTCAGCCCAAGCGGGTAGGGGGAGCTCTGCAACCACGGGGGTACAGAGTCCAAGAGCCCCGGCAAGGTGCAGGGACCGCAAGCCTGTTTTGGCCATGGGGCCCTCTCCCCCTCGGGGAACACCTGCAACCTCCTCCGCACTCACACCCCGAGGGGCTGACAGTGCGCCCAGGACGCCATAGACGGAGGGGCGGGGTCACCGTCAGGGAGGGTACCACCTGTATGCCTCAGACTATCTGCGTCCGCGGCCTCCTCCAAAGCTGCAGGCAGACAGGTCGGGGGGGAAGGGCCCGGGCCACCCGGCAGCACTCAAAGGGGAAGAGGCCTCACCTGGCCAGGCAGCGCTGATGAGCCTCAGGCCACGCCCCCGGCCGGAGCCTGACCCCGCCCGCCGGACTCTGCCTGAGCACACGTGCAGTTCCCAGGGCCGCCGCTAGGGAGCACTGGCGAGGGTGGGGCTGGGGTTCCGGCACCCTCAGCCCCAAGCGTGTAGGGGGACCTGTGCAACCACGGGGGTACAGATTCCAGAGCCCCGGCAGGTGCAGGGACCGCAAGCCCGTTTTGGCCATGGGGCCCTCTCCCCCTCGGGGGACACCTGCAACCTCCTCCGCACTCACACCCCGAGGGGTGACAGTGCGCTCAGGTCGCCATAGACGGAGGGGCGGGGTCACCGTCAGGGAGGGTACCACCTGTATGCCTCAGACTATCTGCGTCCGCGGCCTCCTCCAAAGCTGCAGGCAGACAGGTCGGGGGGGAAGGGCCCGGGCCACCCGGCAGCACTCAAAGGGGAAGAGGCCTCACCTGGCCTGGCAGCGCTGATGAGCCTCAGGCCCCGCCCCCGGCCGGAGCCTGACCCCGCCCGCCGGACTCTGCCTGAGCACACGTGCAGTTCCCAGGGCCGCCGCTAGGGAGCGCTGGCGAGGGTGGGGCTGGGGTTCCGGCACCCTCAGCCCCAAGCGGGTAGGGCGACCTGTGCAACCACGGGGGTACAGATTCCAGAGCCCTGGCAAGGTGCAGGGACCGCAAGCCCGTTTTGGCCATGGGGCCCTCTTCCCCTCGGGGGACACCTGCAACCTCCTCCGCACTCACACCCCGAGGGGTGACAGTGCGCTCAGGTCGCCGTAGACGGAGGGGCGGTGTCACCGTCAGGGAGGGTACCCCCTGTATGCCTCGGACTGTCTGCGTCCACGGCCTCCTCCAAAGCTGCAGGAAGACAGGTCGGGGGGGAAAGGCCTGGGCCACCCGGCAGCACTCAAAGGGGAAGAGGCCTCACCTGGCCAGGCAGCGCTGATGAGCCTCAGGCCACGCCCCCGGCCGGAGCCTGACCCCGCCCGCCGGACTCTGCCTGAGCACACGTGCAGTTCCCAGGGCCGCCGCTAGGGAGCACTGGCGAGGGTGGGGCTGGGGTTCCGGCACCCTCAGCCCCAAGCGGGTAGGGCGACCTGTGCAATCACGGGGGTACAGATTCCAGAGCCCTGGCAAGGTGCAGGGACCGCAAGCCCGTTTTGGCCATGGGGCCCTCTTCCCCTCGGGGGACACCTGCAACCTCCTCCGCACTCACACCCCGAGGGGTGACAGTGCGCTCAGGTCGCCGTAGACGGAGGGGCGGGGTCACCGTCAGGGAGGGTACCCCCTGTATGCCTCGGACTGTCTGCGTCCACGGCCTCCTCCAAAGCTGCAGGAAGACAGGTCGGGGGGGAAAGGCCTGGGCCACCCGGCAGCACTCAAAGGGGAAGAGGCCTCACCTGGCCAGGCAGCGCTGATGAGCCTCAGGCCACGCCCCCGGCCGGAGCCTGGCCCCGCCCGCCGGACTCTGCCTGAGCACAGGTGCAGTTCCCAGCGACGAGGGGGCGCAGGCGAGGGGTTTCGGGGACCTTTAGCCCCCACGGGGGTAGGGGACCCTCTACCCCAGGGGGAAACGGGACCCTCTTCCCCTTTGTGGGAAAAGTAAATCTTCCTCCCGGAGCACACCTGCACCCTCCTCTCGGACTCACAAACCCAGGGGCAGGACGTGTGCCCCAAGACGCCCTAGACGAAGGGGCGGGTTCACCGTCAGGGAGGGCAACCCCTGCAAGCCACAGACAGCCGGCGCCCGCGGCGTCCTCCAAAACGGCAGGCAGACATGCCGGCGGGGAAAGCCCTCAGCAACCCAGCACCACTCAAAGGGGAAGAGTCCTCCCCTGCCTCAGCTGCGCTGCTGAGCCCCAGGCTCCGCCCCCGGCCGGAGCCTGACCCCGCCCACCGGACTCTGCCTGAGCACAGGTGCACTTCATAGAGCCGCCGGGGGCGGGGGGGCGCCGGTAAATGGGGGCGGGGACCCTCAGCACCAAGGGGGCAGGGTGACCCCTACACCATGGGGAAAGGGGCCGCTCTTCCCCCATGGGGGAAGGAGGCCCACTTCCCCCTTGGGGAACAGTAAACCTTGCCCCGGGGCACACCTGCAGCCTCCTCTCGCACTCACACCAACAGGGGCAGGCCGGGCGCCGGAGGACGCCCTAGACGGAGGGGCGGGGTCACCGTCAGGGAGGGCAACCCCTGCAAGCCTCCGACTGTCTGCGTCCGCGGCGCCCTCCAAAGCTGCAGGCAGACAGGTTGGGGGGGAAAGGCCCGGGCAACCCGGCAGCACTCAAAGGGGAAGAGGCCTCACGTGGCCAGGCAGCGCTGATGGGACTCAGGCCCCGCCCCCGGCCCGAGCCTGACCCCGCCCGCCGGACGCTGCCTGAGCACAGGTGCACTTCACAGAGCCGCGCTAGGGGGCGCTGGCGACGGGGGGCTGGGGTTCGGGGACCCTCAGCCCAAGCGGGTAGGGGGAGCTCTGCAACCACGGGGGTACAGAGTCCAAGAGCCCCGGCAAGGTGCAGGGACCGCAAGCCTGTTTTGGCCATGGGGCCCTCTCCCCCTCGGGGAACACCTGCAACCTCCTCCGCACTCACACCCCGAGGGGCTGACAGTGCGCCCAGGACGCCATAGACGGAGGGGCGGGGTCACCGTCAGGGAGGGTACCACCTGTATGCCTCAGACTATCTGCGTCCGCGGCCTCCTCCAAAGCTGCAGGCAGACAGGTCGGGGGGGAAGGGCCCGGGCCACCCGGCAGCACTCAAAGGGGAAGAGGCCTCACCTGGCCAGGCAGCGCTGATGAGCCTCAGGCCACGCCCCCGGCCGGAGCCTGACCCCGCCCGCCGGACTCTGCCTGAGCACACGTGCAGTTCCCAGGGCCGCCGCTAGGGAGCACTGGCGAGGGTGGGGCTGGGGTTCCGGCACCCTCAGCCCCAAGCGTGTAGGGGGACCTGTGCAACCACGGGGGTACAGATTCCAGAGCCCCGGCAGGTGCAGGGACCGCAAGCCCGTTTTGGCCATGGGGCCCTCTCCCCCTCGGGGGACACCTGCAACCTCCTCCGCACTCACACCCCGAGGGGTGACAGTGCGCTCAGGTCGCCATAGACGGAGGGGCGGGGTCACCGTCAGGGAGGGTACCACCTGTATGCCTCAGACTATCTGCGTCCGCGGCCTCCTCCAAAGCTGCAGGCAGACAGGTCGGGGGGGAAGGGCCCGGGCCACCCGGCAGCACTCAAAGGGGAAGAGGCCTCACCTGGCCTGGCAGCGCTGATGAGCCTCAGGCCCCGCCCCCGGCCGGAGCCTGACCCCGCCCGCCGGACTCTGCCTGAGCACACGTGCAGTTCCCAGGGCCGCCGCTAGGGAGCGCTGGCGAGGGTGGGGCTGGGGTTCCGGCACCCTCAGCCCCAAGCGGGTAGGGCGACCTGTGCAACCACGGGGGTACAGATTCCAGAGCCCTGGCAAGGTGCAGGGACCGCAAGCCCGTTTTGGCCATGGGGCCCTCTTCCCCTCGGGGGACACCTGCAACCTCCTCCGCACTCACACCCCGAGGGGTGACAGTGCGCTCAGGTCGCCGTAGACGGAGGGGCGGTGTCACCGTCAGGGAGGGTACCCCCTGTATGCCTCGGACTGTCTGCGTCCACGGCCTCCTCCAAAGCTGCAGGAAGACAGGTCGGGGGGGAAAGGCCTGGGCCACCCGGCAGCACTCAAAGGGGAAGAGGCCTCACCTGGCCAGGCAGCGCTGATAGCCTCAGGCCACGCCCCGGGCCGGAGCCTGACCCCGCCCGCCGGACTCTGCCTGAGCACACGTGCAGTTCCCAGGGCCGCCGCTAGGGAGCACTGGCGAGGGTGGGGCTGGGGTTCCGGCACCCTCAGCCCCAAGCGTGTAGGGGGACCTGTGCAACCACGGGGGTACAGATTCCAGAGCCCCGGCAGGTGCAGGGACCGCAAGCCAGTTTTGGCCATGGGGCCCTCTCCCCCTCGGGGGACACCTGCAACCTCCTCCGCACTCACACCCCGAGGGGTGACAGTGCGCTCAGGTCGCCGTAGACGGAGGGGCGGGGTCACCGTCAGGGAGGGTACCCCCTGTATGCCTCGGACTGTCTGCGTCCACGGCCTCCTCCAAAGCTGCAGGAAGACAGGTCGGGGGGGAAAGGCCTGGGCCACCCGGCAGCACTCAAAGGGGAAGAGGCCTCACCTGGCCAGGCAGCGCTGATGAGCCTCAGGCCACGCCCCCGGCCGGAGCCTGACCCCGCCCGCCGGACTCTGCCTGAGCACAGGTGCAGTTCCCAGCGACGAGGGGGCGCAGGCGAGGGGTTTCGGGGACCTTTAGCCCCCACGGGGGTAGGGGACCCTCTACCCCAGGGGGAAACGGGACCCTCTTCCCCTTTGTGGGAAAAGTAAATCTTCCTCCCGGGGCACACCTGCACCCTCCTCTCGGACTCACAAACCCAGGGGCAGGACGTGTGCCCCAAGACGCCCTAGACGAAGGGGCGGGTTCACCGTCAGGGAGGGCAACCCCTGCAAGCCACAGACAGCCGGCGCCCGCGGCGTCCTCCAAAACGGCAGGCAGACATGCCGGCGGGGAAAGCCCTCAGCAACCCAGCACCACTCAAAGGGGAAGAGTCCTCCCCTGCCTCAGCTGCGCTGCTGAGCCCCAGGCTCCGCCCCCGGCCGGAGCCTGACCCCGCCCACCGGACTCTGCCTGAGCACAGGTGCACTTCATAGAGCCGCCGGGGGCGGGGGGGCGCCGGTAAATGGGGGCGGGGACCCTCAGCACCAAGGGGGCAGGGTGACCCCTACACCATGGGGAAAGGGGCCGCTCTTCCATCATGGGGGAAGGAGGCCCACTTCCCCCTTGGGGAACAGTAAACCTTGCCCCGGGGCACACCTGCAGCCTCCTCTCGCACTCACACCAACAGGGGCAGGCCGGGCGCCGGAGGACGCCCTAGACGGAGGGGCGGGGTCACCGTCAGGGAGGGCAACCCCTGCAAGCCTCCGACTGTGTGCGTCCGCGGCGCCCTCCAAAGCTGCAGGCAGACAGGTTGGGGGGGAAAGGCCCGGGCAACCCGGCAGCACTCAAAGGGGAAGAGGCCTCACGTGGCCAGGCAGCGCTGATGGGACTCAGGCCCCGCCCCCGGCCCGAGCCTGACCCCGCCCGCCGGACGCTGCCTGAGCACAGGTGCACTTCACAGAGCCGCGCTAGGGGGCGCTGGCGACGGGGGGCTGGGGTTCGGGGACCCTCAGCCCAAGCGGGTAGGGGGAGCTCTGCAACCACGGGGGTACAGAGTCCAAGAGCCCCGGCAAGGTGCAGGGACCGCAAGCCTGTTTTGGCCATGGGGCCCTCTCCCCCTCGGGGAACACCTGCAACCTCCTCCGCACTCACACCCCGAGGGGCTGACAGTGCGCCCAGGACGCCATAGACGGAGGGGCGGGGTCACCGTCAGGGAGGGTACCACCTGTATGCCTCAGACTATCTGCGTCCGCGGCCTCCTCCAAAGCTGCAGGCAGACAGGTCGGGGGGGAAGGGCCCGGGCCACCCGGCAGCACTCAAAGGGGAAGAGGCCTCACCTGGCCTGGCAGCGCTGATGAGCCTCAGGCCCCGCCCCCGGCCGGAGCCTGACCCCGCCCGCCGGACTCTGCCTGAGCACAGGTGCAGTTCCCAGGGCCGCCGCTAGGGGGCGCTGGCGAGGGTGGGGCTGGGGTTCCGGCACCCTCAGCCCCAAGCGGGTAGGGCGACCTGTGCAACCACGGGGGTACAGATTCCAGAGCCCTGGCAAGGTGCAGGGACCGCAAGCCCGTTTTGGCCATGGGGCCCTCTTCCCCTCGGGGGACACCTGCAACCTCCTCCGCACTCACACCCCGAGGGGTGACAGTGCGCTCAGGTCGCCGTAGACGGAGGGGCGGGGTCACCGTCAGGGAGGGTACCCCCTGTATGCCTCGGACTGTCTGCGTCCACGGCCTCCTCCAAAGCTGCAGGAAGACAGGTCGGGGGGGAAAGGCCTGGGCCACCCGGCAGCACTCAAAGGGGAAGAGGCCTCACCTGGCCAGGCAGCGCTGATGAGCCTCAGGCCACGCCCCCGGCCGGAGCCTGACCCCGCCCGCCGGACTCTGCCTGAGCACACGTGCAGTTCCCAGGGCCGCCGCTAGGGAGCACTGGCGAGGGTGGGGCTGGGGTTCCGGCACCCTCAGCCCCAAGCGGGTAGGGCGACCTGTGCAACCACGGGGGTACAGATTCCAGAGCCCTGGCAAGGTGCAGGGACCGCAAGCCCGTTTTGGCCATGGGGCCCTCTTCCCCTCGGGGGACACCTGCAACCTCCTCCGCACTCACACCCCGAGGGGTGACAGTGCGCTCAGGTCGCCGTAGACGGAGGGGCGGGGTCACCGTCAGGGAGGGTACCCCCTGTATGCCTCGGACTGTCTGCGTCCACGGCCTCCTCCAAAGCTGCAGGAAGACAGGTCGGGGGGGAAAGGCCTGGGCCACCCGGCAGCACTCAAAGGGGAAGAGGCCTCACCTGGCCAGGCAGCGCTGATGAGCCTCAGGCCACGCCCCCGGCCGGAGCCTGGCCCCGCCCGCCGGACTCTGCCTGAGCACAGGTGCAGTTCCCAGCGACGAGGGGGCGCAGGCGAGGGGTTTCGGGGACCTTTAGCCCCCACGGGGGTAGGGGACCCTCTACCCCAGGGGGAAACGGGACCCTCTTCCCCTTTGTGGGAAAAGTAAATCTTCCTCCCGGGGCACACCTGCACCCTCCTCTCGGACTCACAAACCCAGGGGCAGGACGTGTGCCCCAAGACGCCCTAGACGAAGGGGCGGGTTCACCGTCAGGGAGGGCAACCCCTGCAAGCCACAGACAGCCGGCGCCCGCGGCGTCCTCCAAAACGGCAGGCAGACATGCCGGCGGGGAAAGCCCTCAGCAACCCAGCACCACTCAAAGGGGAAGAGTCCTCCCCTGCCTCAGCTGCGCTGCTGAGCCCCAGGCTCCGCCCCCGGCCGGAGCCTGACCCCGCCCACCGGACTCTGCCTGAGCACAGGTGCACTTCATAGAGCCGCCGGGGGCGGGGGGGCGCCGGTAAATGGGGGCGGGGACCCTCAGCACCAAGGGGGCAGGGTGACCCCTACACCATGGGGAAAGGGGCCGCTCTTCCCCCATGGGGGAAGGAGGCCCACTTCCCCCTTGGGGAACAGTAAACCTTGCCCCGGGGCACACCTGCAGCCTCCTCTCGCACTCACACCAACAGGGGCAGGCCGGGCGCCGGAGGACGCCCTAGACGGAGGGGCGGGGTCACCGTCAGGGAGGGCAACCCCTGCAAGCCTCCGACTGTCTGCGTCCGCGGCGCCCTCCAAAGCTGCAGGCAGACAGGTTGGGGGGGAAAGGCCCGGGCAACCCGGCAGCACTCAAAGGGGAAGAGGCCTCACGTGGCCAGGCAGCGCTGATGGGACTCAGGCCCCGCCCCCGGCCCGAGCCTGACCCCGCCCGCCGGACGCTGCCTGAGCACAGGTGCACTTCACAGAGCCGCGCTAGGGGGCGCTGGCGACGGGGGGCTGGGGTTCGGGGACCCTCAGCCCAAGCGGGTAGGGGGAGCTCTGCAACCACGGGGGTACAGAGTCCAAGAGCCCCGGCAAGGTGCAGGGACCGCAAGCCTGTTTTGGCCATGGGGCCCTCTCCCCCTCGGGGAACACCTGCAACCTCCTCCGCACTCACACCCCGAGGGGCTGACAGTGCGCCCAGGACGCCATAGACGGAGGGGCGGGGTCACCGTCAGGGAGGGTACCACCTGTATGCCTCAGACTATCTGCGTCCGCGGCCTCCTCCAAAGCTGCAGGCAGACAGGTCGGGGGGGAAGGGCCCGGGCCACCCGGCAGCACTCAAAGGGGAAGAGGCCTCACCTGGCCAGGCAGCGCTGATGAGCCTCAGGCCACGCCCCCGGCCGGAGCCTGACCCCGCCCGCCGGACTCTGCCTGAGCACACGTGCAGTTCCCAGGGCCGCCGCTAGGGAGCACTGGCGAGGGTGGGGCTGGGGTTCCGGCACCCTCAGCCCCAAGCGTGTAGGGGGACCTGTGCAACCACGGGGGTACAGATTCCAGAGCCCCGGCAGGTGCAGGGACCGCAAGCCCGTTTTGGCCATGGGGCCCTCTCCCCCTCGGGGGACACCTGCAACCTCCTCCGCACTCACACCCCGAGGGGTGACAGTGCGCTCAGGTCGCCATAGACGGAGGGGCGGGGTCACCGTCAGGGAGGGTACCACCTGTATGCCTCAGACTATCTGCGTCCGCGGCCTCCTCCAAAGCTGCAGGCAGACAGGTCGGGGGGGAAGGGCCCGGGCCACCCGGCAGCACTCAAAGGGGAAGAGGCCTCACCTGGCCTGGCAGCGCTGATGAGCCTCAGGCCCCGCCCCCGGCCGGAGCCTGACCCCGCCCGCCGGACTCTGCCTGAGCACACGTGCAGTTCCCAGGGCCGCCGCTAGGGAGCGCTGGCGAGGGTGGGGCTGGGGTTCCGGCACCCTCAGCCCCAAGCGGCTAGGGCGACCTGTGCAACCACGGGGGTACAGATTCCAGAGCCCTGGCAAGGTGCAGGGACCGCAAGCCCGTTTTGGCCATGGGGCCCTCTTCCCCTCGGGGGACACCTGCAACCTCCTCCGCACTCACACCCCGAGGGGTGACAGTGCGCTCAGGTCGCCGTAGACGGAGGGGCGGTGTCACCGTCAGGGAGGGTACCCCCTGTATGCCTCGGACTGTCTGCGTCCACGGCCTCCTCCAAAGCTGCAGGAAGACAGGTCGGGGGGGAAAGGCCTGGGCCACCCGGCAGCACTCAAAGGGGAAGAGGCCTCACCTGGCCAGGCAGCGCTGATGAGCCTCAGGCCACGCCCCCGGCCGGAGCCTGACCCCGCCCGCCGGACTCTGCCTGAGCACACGTGCAGTTCCCAGGGCCGCCGCTAGGGAGCACTGGCGAGGGTGGGGCTGGGGTTCCGGCACCCTCAGCCCCAAGCGGGTAGGGCGACCTGTGCAATCACGGGGGTACAGATTCCAGAGCCCTGGCAAGGTGCAGGGACCGCAAGCCCGTTTTGGCCATGGGGCCCTCTTCCCCTCGGGGGACACCTGCAACCTCCTCCGCACTCACACCCCGAGGGGTGACAGTGCGCTCAGGTCGCCGTAGACGGAGGGGCGGGGTCACCGTCAGGGAGGGTACCCCCTGTATGCCTCGGACTGTCTGCGTCCACGGCCTCCTCCAAAGCTGCAGGAAGACAGGTCGGGGGGGAAAGGCCTGGGCCACCCGGCAGCACTCAAAGGGGAAGAGGCCTCACCTGGCCAGGCAGCGCTGATGAGCCTCAGGCCACGCCCCCGGCCGGAGCCTGGCCCCGCCCGCCGGACTCTGCCTGAGCACAGGTGCAGTTCCCAGCGACGAGGGGGCGCAGGCGAGGGGTTTCGGGGACCTTTAGCCCCCACGGGGGTAGGGGACCCTCTACCCCAGGGGGAAACGGGACCCTCTTCCCCTTTGTGGGAAAAGTAAATCTTCCTCCCGGAGCACACCTGCACCCTCCTCTCGGACTCACAAACCCAGGGGCAGGACGTGTGCCCCAAGACGCCCTAGACGAAGGGGCGGGTTCACCGTCAGGGAGGGCAACCCCTGCAAGCCACAGACAGCCGGCGCCCGCGGCGTCCTCCAAAACGGCAGGCAGACATGCCGGCGGGGAAAGCCCTCAGCAACCCAGCACCACTCAAAGGGGAAGAGTCCTCCCCTGCCTCAGCTGCGCTGCTGAGCCCCAGGCTCCGCCCCCGGCCGGAGCCTGACCCCGCCCACCGGACTCTGCCTGAGCACAGGTGCACTTCATAGAGCCGCCGGGGGCGGGGGGGCGCCGGTAAATGGGGGCGGGGACCCTCAGCACCAAGGGGGCAGGGTGACCCCTACACCATGGGGAAAGGGGCCGCTCTTCCCCCATGGGGGAAGGAGGCCCACTTCCCCCTTGGGGAACAGTAAACCTTGCCCCGGGGCACACCTGCAGCCTCCTCTCGCACTCACACCAACAGGGGCAGGCCGGGCGCCGGAGGACGCCCTAGACGGAGGGGCGGGGTCACCGTCAGGGAGGGCAACCCCTGCAAGCCTCCGACTGTCTGCGTCCGCGGCGCCCTCCAAAGCTGCAGGCAGACAGGTTGGGGGGGAAAGGCCCGGGCAACCCGGCAGCACTCAAAGGGGAAGAGGCCTCACGTGGCCAGGCAGCGCTGATGGGACTCAGGCCCCGCCCCCGGCCCGAGCCTGACCCCGCCCGCCGGACGCTGCCTGAGCACAGGTGCACTTCACAGAGCCGCGCTAGGGGGCGCTGGCGACGGGGGGCTGGGGTTCGGGGACCCTCAGCCCAAGCGGGTAGGGGGAGCTCTGCAACCACGGGGGTACAGAGTCCAAGAGCCCCGGCAAGGTGCAGGGACCGCAAGCCTGTTTTGGCCATGGGGCCCTCTCCCCCTCGGGGAACACCTGCAACCTCCTCCGCACTCACACCCCGAGGGGCTGACAGTGCGCCCAGGACGCCATAGACGGAGGGGCGGGGTCACCGTCAGGGAGGGTACCACCTGTATGCCTCAGACTATCTGCGTCCGCGGCCTCCTCCAAAGCTGCAGGCAGACAGGTCGGGGGGGAAGGGCCCGGGCCACCCGGCAGCACTCAAAGGGGAAGAGGCCTCACCTGGCCAGGCAGCGCTGATGAGCCTCAGGCCACGCCCCCGGCCGGAGCCTGACCCCGCCCGCCGGACTCTGCCTGAGCACACGTGCAGTTCCCAGGGCCGCCGCTAGGGAGCACTGGCGAGGGTGGGGCTGGGGTTCCGGCACCCTCAGCCCCAAGCGTGTAGGGGGACCTGTGCAACCACGGGGGTACAGATTCCAGAGCCCCGGCAGGTGCAGGGACCGCAAGCCCGTTTTGGCCATGGGGCCCTCTCCCCCTCGGGGGACACCTGCAACCTCCTCCGCACTCACACCCCGAGGGGTGACAGTGCGCTCAGGTCGCCATAGACGGAGGGGCGGGGTCACCGTCAGGGAGGGTACCACCTGTATGCCTCAGACTATCTGCGTCCGCGGCCTCCTCCAAAGCTGCAGGCAGACAGGTCGGGGGGGAAGGGCCCGGGCCACCCGGCAGCACTCAAAGGGGAAGAGGCCTCACCTGGCCTGGCAGCGCTGATGAGCCTCAGGCCCCGCCCCCGGCCGGAGCCTGACCCCGCCCGCCGGACTCTGCCTGAGCACACGTGCAGTTCCCAGGGCCGCCGCTAGGGAGCGCTGGCGAGGGTGGGGCTGGGGTTCCGGCACCCTCAGCCCCAAGCGGGTAGGGCGACCTGTGCAACCACGGGGGTACAGATTCCAGAGCCCTGGCAAGGTGCAGGGACCGCAAGCCCGTTTTGGCCATGGGGCCCTCTTCCCCTCGGGGGACACCTGCAACCTCCTCCGCACTCACACCCCGAGGGGTGACAGTGCGCTCAGGTCGCCGTAGACGGAGGGGCGGTGTCACCGTCAGGGAGGGTACCCCCTGTATGCCTCGGACTGTCTGCGTCCACGGCCTCCTCCAAAGCTGCAGGAAGACAGGTCGGGGGGGAAAGGCCTGGGCCACCCGGCAGCACTCAAAGGGGAAGAGGCCTCACCTGGCCAGGCAGCGCTGATAGCCTCAGGCCACGCCCCGGGCCGGAGCCTGACCCCGCCCGCCGGACTCTGCCTGAGCACACGTGCAGTTCCCAGGGCCGCCGCTAGGGAGCACTGGCGAGGGTGGGGCTGGGGTTCCGGCACCCTCAGCCCCAAGCGTGTAGGGGGACCTGTGCAACCACGGGGGTACAGATTCCAGAGCCCCGGCAGGTGCAGGGACCGCAAGCCAGTTTTGGCCATGGGGCCCTCTCCCCCTCGGGGGACACCTGCAACCTCCTCCGCACTCACACCCCGAGGGGTGACAGTGCGCTCAGGTCGCCGTAGACGGAGGGGCGGGGTCACCGTCAGGGAGGGTACCCCCTGTATGCCTCGGACTGTCTGCGTCCACGGCCTCCTCCAAAGCTGCAGGAAGACAGGTCGGGGGGGAAAGGCCTGGGCCACCCGGCAGCACTCAAAGGGGAAGAGGCCTCACCTGGCCAGGCAGCGCTGATGAGCCTCAGGCCACGCCCCCGGCCGGAGCCTGGCCCCGCCCGCCGGACTCTGCCTGAGCACAGGTGCAGTTCCCAGCGACGAGGGGGCGCAGGCGAGGGGTTTCGGGGACCTTTAGCCCCCACGGGGGTAGGGGACCCTCTACCCCAGGGGGAAACGGGACCCTCTTCCCCTTTGTGGGAAAAGTAAATCTTCCTCCCGGGGCACACCTGCACCCTCCTCTCGGACTCACAAACCTAGGGGCAGGACGTGTGCCCCAAGACGCCCTAGACGAAGGGGCGGGTTCACCGTCAGGGAGGGCAACCCCTGCAAGCCACAGACAGCCGGCGCCCGCGGCGTCCTCCAAAACGGCAGGCAGACATGCCGGCGGGGAAAGCCCTCAGCAACCCAGCACCACTCAAAGGGGAAGAGTCCTCCCCTGCCTCAGCTGCGCTGCTGAGCCCCAGGCTCCGCCCCCGGCCGGAGCCTGACCCCGCCCACCGGACTCTGCCTGAGCACAGGTGCACTTCATAGAGCCGCCGGGGGCGGGGGGGCGCCGGTAAATGGGGGCGGGGACCCTCAGCACCAAGGGGGCAGGGTGACCCCTACACCATGAGGAAAGGGGCCGCTCTTCCATCATGGGGGAAGGAGGCCCACTTCCCCCTTGGGGAACAGTAAACCTTGCCCCGGGGCACACCTGCAGCCTCCTCTCGCACTCACACCAACAGGGGCAGGCCGGGCGCCGGAGGACGCCCTAGACGGAGGGGCGGGGTCACCGTCAGGGAGGGCAACCCCTGCAAGCCTCCGACTGTCTGCGTCCGCGGCGCCCTCCAAAGCTGCAGGCAGACAGGTTGGGGGGGAAAGGCCCGGGCAACCCGGCAGCACTCAAAGGGGAAGAGGCCTCACGTGGCCAGGCAGCGCTGATGGGACTCAGGCCCCGCCCCCGGCCCGAGCCTGACCCCGCCCGCCGGACGCTGCCTGAGCACAGGTGCACTTCACAGAGCCGCGCTAGGGGGCGCTGGCGACGGGGGGCTGGGGTTCGGGGACCCTCAGCCCAAGCGGGTAGGGGGAGCTCTGCAACCACGGGGGTACAGAGTCCAAGAGCCCCGGCAAGGTGCAGGGACCGCAAGCCTGTTTTGGCCATGGGGCCCTCTCCCCCTCGGGGAACACCTGCAACCTCCTCCGCACTCACACCCCGAGGGGCTGACAGTGCGCCCAGGACGCCATAGACGGAGGGGCGGGGTCACCGTCAGGGAGGGTACCACCTGTATGCCTCAGACTATCTGCGTCCGCGGCCTCCTCCAAAGCTGCAGGCAGACAGGTCGGGGGGGAAGGGCCCGGGCCACCCGGCAGCACTCAAAGGGGAAGAGGCCTCACCTGGCCAGGCAGCGCTGATGAGCCTCAGGCCACGCCCCCGGCCGGAGCCTGACCCCGCCCGCCGGACTCTGCCTGAGCACACGTGCAGTTCCCAGGGCCGCCGCTAGGGAGCACTGGCGAGGGTGGGGCTGGGGTTCCGGCACCCTCAGCCCCAAGCGTGTAGGGGGACCTGTGCAACCACGGGGGTACAGATTCCAGAGCCCCGGCAGGTGCAGGGACCGCAAGCCCGTTTTGGCCATGGGGCCCTCTCCCCCTCGGGGGACACCTGCAACCTCCTCCGCACTCACACCCCGAGGGGTGACAGTGCGCTCAGGTCGCCGTAGACGGAGGGGCGGGGTCACCGTCAGGGAGGGTACCCCCTGTTTGCCTCGGACTGTCTGCGTCCACGGCCTCCTCCAAAGCTGCAGGAAGACAGGTCGGGGGGGAAAGGCCTGGGCCACCCGGCAGCACTCAAAGGGGAAGAGGCCTCACCTGGCCAGGCAGCGCTGATGAGCCTCAGGCCACGCCCCCGGCCGGAGCCTGACCCCGCCCGCCGGACTCTGCCTGAGCACAGGTGCAGTTCCCAGCGACGAGGGGGCGCAGGCGAGGGGTTTCGGGGACCTTTAGCCCCCACGGGGGTAGGGGACCCTCTACCCCAGGGGGAAACGGGACCCTCTTCCCCTTTGTGGGAAAAGTAAATCTTCCTCCCGGGGCACACCTGCACCCTCCTCTCGGACTCACAAACCCAGGGGCAGGACGTGTGCCCCAAGACGCCCTAGACGAAGGGGCGGGTTCACCGTCAGGGAGGGCAACCCCTGCAAGCCACAGACAGCCGGCGCCCGCGGCGTCCTCCAAAACGGCAGGCAGACATGCCGGCGGGGAAAGCCCTCAGCAACCCAGCACCACTCAAAGGGGAAGAGTCCTCCCCTGCCTCAGCTGCGCTGCTGAGCCCCAGGCTCCGCCCCCGGCCGGAGCCTGACCCCGCCCACCGGACTCTGCCTGAGCACAGGTGCACTTCATAGAGCCGCCGGGGGCGGGGGGGCGCCGGTAAATGGGGGCGGGGACCCTCAGCACCAAGGGGGCAGGGTGACCCCTACACCATGGGGAAAGGGGCCGCTCTTCCCCCATGGGGGAAGGAGGCCCACTTCCCCCTTGGGGAACAGTAAACCTTGCCCCGGGGCACACCTGCAGCCTCCTCTCGCACTCACACCAACAGGGGCAGGCCGGGCGCCGGAGGACGCCCTAGACGGAGGGGCGGGGTCACCGTCAGGGAGGGCAACCCCTGCAAGCCTCCGACTGTCTGCGTCCGCGGCGCCCTCCAAAGCTGCAGGCAGACAGGTTGGGGGGGAAAGGCCCGGGCAACCCGGCAGCACTCAAAGGGGAAGAGGCCTCACGTGGCCAGGCAGCGCTGATGGGACTCAGGCCCCGCCCCCGGCCCGAGCCTGACCCCGCCCGCCGGACGCTGCCTGAGCACAGGTGCACTTCACAGAGCCGCGCTAGGGGGCGCTGGCGACGGGGGGCTGGGGTTCGGGGACCCTCAGCCCAAGCGGGTAGGGGGAGCTCTGCAACCACGGGGGTACAGAGTCCAAGAGCCCCGGCAAGGTGCAGGGACCGCAAGCCTGTTTTGGCCATGGGGCCCTCTCCCCCTCGGGGAACACCTGCAACCTCCTCCGCACTCACACCCCGAGGGGCTGACAGTGCGCCCAGGACGCCATAGACGGAGGGGCGGGGTCACCGTCAGGGAGGGTACCACCTGTATGCCTCAGACTATCTGCGTCCGCGGCCTCCTCCAAAGCTGCAGGCAGACAGGTCGGGGGGGAAGGGCCCGGGCCACCCGGCAGCACTCAAAGGGGAAGAGGCCTCACCTGGCCAGGCAGCGCTGATGAGCCTCAGGCCACGCCCCCGGCCGGAGCCTGACCCCGCCCGCCGGACTCTGCCTGAGCACACGTGCAGTTCCCAGGGCCGCCGCTAGGGAGCACTGGCGAGGGTGGGGCTGGGGTTCCGGCACCCTCAGCCCCAAGCGTGTAGGGGGACCTGTGCAACCACGGGGGTACAGATTCCAGAGCCCCGGCAGGTGCAGGGACCGCAAGCCCGTTTTGGCCATGGGGCCCTCTCCCCCTCGGGGGACACCTGCAACCTCCTCCGCACTCACACCCCGAGGGGTGACAGTGCGCTCAGGTCGCCGTAGACGGAGGGGCGGGGTCACCGTCAGGGAGGGTACCACCTGTATGCCTCAGACTATCTGCGTCCGCGGCCTCCTCCAAAGCTGCAGGCAGACAGGTCGGGGGGGAAGGGCCCGGGCCACCCGGCAGCACTCAAAGGGGAAGAGGCCTCACCTGGCCTGGCAGCGCTGATGAGCCTCAGGCCCCGCCCCCGGCCGGAGCCTGACCCCGCCCACCGGACTCTGCCTGAGCACAGGTGCACTTCATAGAGCCGCCGGGGGCGGGGGGCCGCCGGTAAATGGGGGCGGGGACCCTCAGCACCAAGGGGGCAGGGTGACCCCTACACCATGGGGAAAGGGGCCGCTCTTCCCCCATGGGGGAAGGAGGCCCACTTCCCCCTTGGGGAACAGTAAACCTTGCCCCGGGGCACACCTGCAGCCTCCTCTCGCACTCACACCAACAGGGGCAGGCCGGGCGCCGGAGGACGCCCTAGACGGAGGGGCGGGGTCACCGTCAGGGAGGGCAACCCCTGCAAGCCTCCGACTGTCTGCGTCCGCGGCGCCCTCCAAAGCTGCAGGCAGACAGGTTGGGGGGGAAAGGCCCGGGCAACCCGGCAGCACTCAAAGGGGAAGAGGCCTCACGTGGCCAGGCAGCGCTGATGGGACTCAGGCCCCGCCCCCGGCCCGAGCCTGACCCCGCCCGCCGGACGCTGCCTGAGCACAGGTGCACTTCACAGAGCCGCGCTAGGGGGCGCTGGCGACGGGGGGCTGGGGTTCGGGGACCCTCAGCCCAAGCGGGTAGGGGGAGCTCTGCAACCACGGGGGTACAGAGTCCAAGAGCCCCGGCAAGGTGCAGGGACCGCAAGCCTGTTTAGGCCATGGGGCCCTCTCCCCCTCGGGGAACACCTGCAACCTCCTCCGCACTCACACCCCGAGGGGCTGACAGTGCGCCCAGGACGCCATAGACGGAGGGGCGGGGTCACCGTCAGGGAGGGTACCACCTGTATGCCTCAGACTATCTGCGTCCGCGGCCTCCTCCAAAGCTGCAGGCAGACAGGTCGGGGGGGAAGGGCCCGGGCCACCCGGCAGCACTCAAAGGGGAAGAGGCCTCACCTGGCCTGGCAGCGCTGATGAGCCTCAGGCCCCGCCCCCGGCCGGAGCCTGACCCCGCCCGCCGGACTCTGCCTGAGCACACGTGCAGTTCCCAGGGCCGCCGCTAGGGAGCGCTGGCGAGGGTGGGGCTGGGGTTCCGGCACCCTCAGCCCCAAGCGGGTAGGGCGACCTGTGCAACCACGGGGGTACAGATTCCAGAGCCCTGGCAAGGTGCAGGGACCGCAAGCCCGTTTTGGCCATGGGGCCCTCTTCCCCTCGGGGGACACCTGCAACCTCCTCCGCACTCACACCCCGAGGGGTGACAGTGCGCTCAGGTCGCCGTAGACGGAGGGGCGGTGTCACCGTCAGGGAGGGTACCCCCTGTATGCCTCGGACTGTCTGCGTCCACGGCCTCCTCCAAAGCTGCAGGAAGACAGGTCGGGGGGGAAAGGCCTGGGCCACCCGGCAGCACTCAAAGGGGAAGAGGCCTCACCTGGCCAGGCAGCGCTGATAGCCTCAGGCCACGCCCCGGGCCGGAGCCTGACCCCGCCCGCCGGACTCTGCCTGAGCACAGGTGCAGTTCCCAGGGCCGCCGCTAGGGGGCGCTGGCGAGGGTGGGGCTGGGGTTCCGGCACCCTCAGCCCCAAGCGGGTAGGGCGACCTGTGCAACCACGGGGGTACAGATTCCAGAGCCCTGGCAAGGTGCAGGGACCGCAAGCCCGTTTTGGCCATGGGGCCCTCTTCCCCTCGGGGGACACCTGCAACCTCCTCCGCACTCACACCCCGAGGGGTGACAGTGCGCTCAGGTCGCCGTAGACGGAGGGGCGGTGTCACCGTCAGGGAGGGTACCCCCTGTATGCCTCGGACTGTCTGCGTCCACGGCCTCCTCCAAAGCTGCAGGAAGACAGGTCGGGGGGGAAAGGCCTGGGCCACCCGGCAGCACTCAAAGGGGAAGAGGCCTCACCTGGCCAGGCAGCGCTGATGAGCCTCAGGCCACGCCCCCGGCCGGAGCCTGACCCCGCCCGCCGGACTCTGCCTGAGCACACGTGCAGTTCCCAGGGCCGCCGCTAGGGAGCACTGGCGAGGGTGGGGCTGGGGTTCCGGCACCCTCAGCCCCAAGCGGGTAGGGCGACCTGTGCAATCACGGGGGTACAGATTCCAGAGCCCTGGCAAGGTGCAGGGACCGCAAGCCCGTTTTGGCCATGGGGCCCTCTTCCCCTCGGGGGACACCTGCAACCTCCTCCGCACTCACACCCCGAGGGGTGACAGTGCGCTCAGGTCGCCGTAGACGGAGGGGCGGGGTCACCGTCAGGGAGGGTACCCCCTGTATGCCTCGGACTGTCTGCGTCCACGGCCTCCTCCAAAGCTGCAGGAAGACAGGTCGGGGGGGAAAGGCCTGGGCCACCCGGCAGCACTCAAAGGGGAAGAGGCCTCACCTGGCCAGGCAGCGCTGATGAGCCTCAGGCCACGCCCCCGGCCGGAGCCTGGCCCCGCCCGCCGGACTCTGCCTGAGCACAGGTGCAGTTCCCAGCGACGAGGGGGCGCAGGCGAGGGGTTTCGGGGACCTTTAGCCCCCACGGGGGTAGGGGACCCTCTACCCCAGGGGGAAACGGGACCCTCTTCCCCTTTGTGGGAAAAGTAAATCTTCCTCCCGGGGCACACCTGCACCCTCCTCTCGGACTCACAAACCCAGGGGCAGGACGTGTGCCCCAAGACGCCCTAGACGAAGGGGCGGGTTCACCGTCAGGGAGGGCAACCCCTGCAAGCCACAGACAGCCGGCGCCCGCGGCGTCCTCCAAAACGGCAGGCAGACATGCCGGCGGGGAAAGCCCTCAGCAACCCAGCACCACTCAAAGGGGAAGAGTCCTCCCCTGCCTCAGCTGCGCTGCTGAGCCCCAGGCTCCGCCCCCGGCCGGAGCCTGACCCCGCCCACCGGACTCTGCCTGAGCACAGGTGCACTTCATAGAGCCGCCGGGGGCGGGGGGGCGCCGGTAAATGGGGGCGGGGACCCTCAGCACCAAGGGGGCAGGGTGACCCCTACACCATGGGGAAAGGGGCCGCTCTTCCCCCATGGGGGAAGGAGGCCCACTTCCCCCTTGGGGAACAGTAAACCTTGCCCCGGGGCACACCTGCAGCCTCCTCTCGCACTCACACCAACAGGGGCAGGCCGGGCGCAGGAGGACGCCCTAGACGGAGGGGCGGGGTCACCGTCAGGGAGGGCAACCCCTGCAAGCCTCCGACTGTCTGCGTCCGCGGCGCCCTCCAAAGCTGCAGGCAGACAGGTTGGGGGGGAAAGGCCCGGGCAACCCGGCAGCACTCAAAGGGGAAGAGGCCTCACGTGGCCAGGCAGCGCTGATGGGACTCAGGCCCCGCCCCCGGCCCGAGCCTGACCCCGCCCGCCGGACGCTGCCTGAGCACAGGTGCACTTCACAGAGCCGCGCTAGGGGGCGCTGGCGACGGGGGGCTGGGGTTCGGGGACCCTCAGCCCAAGCGGGTAGGGGGAGCTCTGCAACCACGGGGGTACAGAGTCCAAGAGCCCCGGCAAGGTGCAGGGACCGCAAGCCTGTTTTGGCCATGGGGCCCTCTCCCCCTCGGGGAACACCTGCAACCTCCTCCGCACTCACACCCCGAGGGGCTGACAGTGCGCCCAGGACGCCATAGACGGAGGGGCGGGGTCACCGTCAGGGAGGGTACCACCTGTATGCCTCAGACTATCTGCGTCCGCGGCCTCCTCCAAAGCTGCAGGCAGACAGGTCGGGGGGGAAGGGCCCGGGCCACCCGGCAGCACTCAAAGGGGAAGAGGCCTCACCTGGCCAGGCAGCGCTGATGAGCCTCAGGCCACGCCCCCGGCCGGAGCCTGACCCCGCCCGCCGGACTCTGCCTGAGCACACGTGCAGTTCCCAGGGCCGCCGCTAGGGAGCACTGGCGAGGGTGGGGCTGGGGTTCCGGCACCCTCAGCCCCAAGCGTGTAGGGGGACCTGTGCAACCACGGGGGTACAGATTCCAGAGCCCCGGCAGGTGCAGGGACCGCAAG
Source organism: Talpa europaea (assembly GCF_964194135.1). Classification (NCBI taxonomy): domain Eukaryota; kingdom Metazoa; phylum Chordata; class Mammalia; order Eulipotyphla; family Talpidae; genus Talpa; species Talpa europaea. The sequence goes on from NW_028167973.1 coordinate 28,380, forward strand.
CCCGTTTTGGCCATGGGGCCCTCTCCCCCTCGGGGGACACCTGCAACCTCCTCCGCACTCACACCCCGAGGGGTGACAGTGCGCTCAGGTCGCCATAGACGGAGGGGCGGGGTCACCGTCAGGGAGGGTACCACCTGTATGCCTCAGACTATCTGCGTCCGCGGCCTCCTCCAAAGCTGCAGGCAGACAGGTCGGGGGGGAAGGGCCCGGGCCACCCGGCAGCACTCAAAGGGGAAGAGGCCTCACCTGGCCTGGCAGCGCTGATGAGCCTCAGGCCCCGCCCCCGGCCGGAGCCTGACCCCGCCCGCCGGACTCTGCCTGAGCACACGTGCAGTTCCCAGGGCCGCCGCTAGGGAGCGCTGGCGAGGGTGGGGCTGGGGTTCCGGCACCCTCAGCCCCAAGCGGGTAGGGCGACCTGTGCAACCACGGGGGTACAGATTCCAGAGCCCTGGCAAGGTGCAGGGACCGCAAGCCCGTTTTGGCCATGGGGCCCTCTTCCCCTCGGGGGACACCTGCAACCTCCTCCGCACTCACACCCCGAGGGGTGACAGTGCGCTCAGGTCGCCGTAGACGGAGGGGCGGTGTCACCGTCAGGGAGGGTACCCCCTGTATGCCTCGGACTGTCTGCGTCCACGGCCTCCTCCAAAGCTGCAGGAAGACAGGTCGGGGGGGAAAGGCCTGGGCCACCCGGCAGCACTCAAAGGGGAAGAGGCCTCACCTGGCCAGGCAGCGCTGATGAGCCTCAGGCCACGCCCCCGGCCGGAGCCTGACCCCGCCCGCCGGACTCTGCCTGAGCACACGTGCAGTTCCCAGGGCCGCCGCTAGGGAGCACTGGCGAGGGTGGGGCTGGGGTTCCGGCACCCTCAGCCCCAAGCGGGTAGGGCGACCTGTGCAATCACGGGGGTACAGATTCCAGAGCCCTGGCAAGGTGCAGGGACCGCAAGCCCGTTTTGGCCATGGGGCCCTCTTCCCCTCGGGGGACACCTGCAACCTCCTCCGCACTCACACCCCGAGGGGTGACAGTGCGCTCAGGTCGCCGTAGACGGAGGGGCGGGGTCACCGTCAGGGAGGGTACCCCCTGTATGCCTCGGACTGTCTGCGTCCACGGCCTCCTCCAAAGCTGCAGGAAGACAGGTCGGGGGGGAAAGGCCTGGGCCACCCGGCAGCACTCAAAGGGGAAGAGGCCTCACCTGGCCAGGCAGCGCTGATGAGCCTCAGGCCACGCCCCCGGCCGGAGCCTGGCCCCGCCCGCCGGACTCTGCCTGAGCACAGGTGCAGTTCCCAGCGACGAGGGGGCGCAGGCGAGGGGTTTCGGGGACCTTTAGCCCCCACGGGGGTAGGGGACCCTCTACCCCAGGGGGAAACGGGACCCTCTTCCCCTTTGTGGGAAAAGTAAATCTTCCTCCCGGAGCACACCTGCACCCTCCTCTCGGACTCACAAACCCAGGGGCAGGACGTGTGCCCCAAGACGCCCTAGACGAAGGGGCGGGTTCACCGTCAGGGAGGGCAACCCCTGCAAGCCACAGACAGCCGGCGCCCGCGGCGTCCTCCAAAACGGCAGGCAGACATGCCGGCGGGGAAAGCCCTCAGCAACCCAGCACCACTCAAAGGGGAAGAGTCCTCCCCTGCCTCAGCTGCGCTGCTGAGCCCCAGGCTCCGCCCCCGGCCGGAGCCTGACCCCGCCCACCGGACTCTGCCTGAGCACAGGTGCACTTCATAGAGCCGCCGGGGGCGGGGGGGCGCCGGTAAATGGGGGCGGGGACCCTCAGCACCAAGGGGGCAGGGTGACCCCTACACCATGGGGAAAGGGGCCGCTCTTCCCCCATGGGGGAAGGAGGCCCACTTCCCCCTTGGGGAACAGTAAACCTTGCCCCGGGGCACACCTGCAGCCTCCTCTCGCACTCACACCAACAGGGGCAGGCCGGGCGCCGGAGGACGCCCTAGACGGAGGGGCGGGGTCACCGTCAGGGAGGGCAACCCCTGCAAGCCTCCGACTGTCTGCGTCCGCGGCGCCCTCCAAAGCTGCAGGCAGACAGGTTGGGGGGGAAAGGCCCGGGCAACCCGGCAGCACTCAAAGGGGAAGAGGCCTCACGTGGCCAGGCAGCGCTGATGGGACTCAGGCCCCGCCCCCGGCCCGAGCCTGACCCCGCCCGCCGGACGCTGCCTGAGCACAGGTGCACTTCACAGAGCCGCGCTAGGGGGCGCTGGCGACGGGGGGCTGGGGTTCGGGGACCCTCAGCCCAAGCGGGTAGGGGGAGCTCTGCAACCACGGGGGTACAGAGTCCAAGAGCCCCGGCAAGGTGCAGGGACCGCAAGCCTGTTTTGGCCATGGGGCCCTCTCCCCCTCGGGGAACACCTGCAACCTCCTCCGCACTCACACCCCGAGGGGCTGACAGTGCGCCCAGGACGCCATAGACGGAGGGGCGGGGTCACCGTCAGGGAGGGTACCACCTGTATGCCTCAGACTATCTGCGTCCGCGGCCTCCTCCAAAGCTGCAGGCAGACAGGTCGGGGGGGAAGGGCCCGGGCCACCCGGCAGCACTCAAAGGGGAAGAGGCCTCACCTGGCCAGGCAGCGCTGATGAGCCTCAGGCCACGCCCCCGGCCGGAGCCTGACCCCGCCCGCCGGACTCTGCCTGAGCACACGTGCAGTTCCCAGGGCCGCCGCTAGGGAGCACTGGCGAGGGTGGGGCTGGGGTTCCGGCACCCTCAGCCCCAAGCGTGTAGGGGGACCTGTGCAACCACGGGGGTACAGAATCCAGAGCCCCGGCAGGTGCAGGGACCGCAAGCCCGTTTTGGCCATGGGGCCCTCTCCCCCTCGGGGGACACCTGCAACCTCCTCCGCACTCACACCCCGAGGGGTGACAGTGCGCTCAGGTTGCCATAGACGGAGGGGCGGGGTCACCGTCAGGGAGGGTACCACCTGTATGCCTCAGACTATCTGCGTCCGCGGCCTCCTCCAAAGCTGCAGGCAGACAGGTCGGGGGGGAAGGGCCCGGGCCACCCGGCAGCACTCAAAGGGGAAGAGGCCTCACCTGGCCTGGCAGCGCTGATGAGCCTCAGGCCCCGCCCCCGGCCGGAGCCTGACCCCGCCCGCCGGACTCTGCCTGAGCACACGTGCAGTTCCCAGGGCCGCCGCTAGGGAGCACTGGCGAGGGTGGGGCTGGGGTTCCGGCACCCTCAGCCCCAAGCGTGTAGGGGGACCTGTGCAACCACGGGGGTACAGATTCCAGAGCCCCGGCAGGTGCAGGGACCGCAAGCCAGTTTTGGCCATGGGGCCCTCTCCCCCTCGGGGGACACCTGCAACCTCCTCCGCACTCACACCCCGAGGGGTGACAGTGCGCTCAGGTCGCCGTAGACGGAGGGGCGGGGTCACCGTCAGGGAGGGTACCCCCTGTATGCCTCGGACTGTCTGCGTCCACGGCCTCCTCCAAAGCTGCAGGAAGACAGGTCGGGGGGGAAAGGCCTGGGCCACCCGGCAGCACTCAAAGGGGAAGAGGCCTCACCTGGCCAGGCAGCGCTGATGAGCCTCAGGCCACGCCCCCGGCCGGAGCCTGACCCCGCCCGCCGGACTCTGCCTGAGCACAGGTGCAGTTCCCAGCGACGAGGGGGCGCAGGCGAGGGGTTTCGGGGACCTTTAGCCCCCACGGGGGTAGGGGACCCTCTACCCCAGGGGGAAACGGGACCCTCTTCCCCTTTGTGGGAAAAGTAAATCTTCCTCCCGGGGCACACCTGCACCCTCCTCTCGGACTCACAAACCCAGGGGCAGGACGTGTGCCCCAAGACGCCCTAGACGAAGGGGCGGGTTCACCGTCAGGGAGGGCAACCCCTGCAAGCCACAGACAGCCGGCGCCCGCGGCGTCCTCCAAAACGGCAGGCAGACATGCCGGCGGGGAAAGCCCTCAGCAACCCAGCACCACTCAAAGGGGAAGAGTCCTCCCCTGCCTCAGCTGCGCTGCTGAGCCCCAGGCTCCGCCCCCGGCCGGAGCCTGACCCCGCCCACCGGACTCTGCCTGAGCACAGGTGCACTTCATAGAGCCGCCGGGGGCGGGGGGGCGCCGGTAAATGGGGGCGGGGACCCTCAGCACCAAGGGGGCAGGGTGACCCCTACACCATGGGGAAAGGGGCCGCTCTTCCATCATGGGGGAAGGAGGCCCACTTCCCCCTTGGGGAACAGTAAACCTTGCCCCGGGGCACACCTGCAGCCTCCTCTCGCACTCACACCAACAGGGGCAGGCCGGGCGCCGGAGGACGCCCTAGACGGAGGGGCGGGGTCACCGTCAGGGAGGGCAACCCCTGCAAGCCTCCGACTGTGTGCGTCCGCGGCGCCCTCCAAAGCTGCAGGCAGACAGGTTGGGGGGGAAAGGCCCGGGCAACCCGGCAGCACTCAAAGGGGAAGAGGCCTCACGTGGCCAGGCAGCGCTGATGGGACTCAGGCCCCGCCCCCGGCCCGAGCCTGACCCCGCCCGCCGGACGCTGCCTGAGCACAGGTGCACTTCACAGAGCCGCGCTAGGGGGCGCTGGCGACGGGGGGCTGGGGTTCGGGGACCCTCAGCCCAAGCGGGTAGGGGGAGCTCTGCAACCACGGGGGTACAGAGTCCAAGAGCCCCGGCAAGGTGCAGGGACCGCAAGCCTGTTTTGGCCATGGGGCCCTCTCCCCCTCGGGGAACACCTGCAACCTCCTCCGCACTCACACCCCGAGGGGCTGACAGTGCGCCCAGGACGCCATAGACGGAGGGGCGGGGTCACCGTCAGGGAGGGTACCACCTGTATGCCTCAGACTATCTGCGTCCGCGGCCTCCTCCAAAGCTGCAGGCAGACAGGTCGGGGGGGAAGGGCCCGGGCCACCCGGCAGCACTCAAAGGGGAAGAGGCCTCACCTGGCCTGGCAGCGCTGATGAGCCTCAGGCCCCGCCCCCGGCCGGAGCCTGACCCCGCCCGCCGGACTCTGCCTGAGCACAGGTGCAGTTCCCAGGGCCGCCGCTAGGGGGCGCTGGCGAGGGTGGGGCTGGGGTTCCGGCACCCTCAGCCCCAAGCGGGTAGGGCGACCTGTGCAACCACGGGGGTACAGATTCCAGAGCCCTGGCAAGGTGCAGGGACCGCAAGCCCGTTTTGGCCATGGGGCCCTCTTCCCCTCGGGGGACACCTGCAACCTCCTCCGCACTCACACCCCGAGGGGTGACAGTGCGCTCAGGTCGCCGTAGACGGAGGGGCGGGGTCACCGTCAGGGAGGGTACCCCCTGTATGCCTCGGACTGTCTGCGTCCACGGCCTCCTCCAAAGCTGCAGGAAGACAGGTCGGGGGGGAAAGGCCTGGGCCACCCGGCAGCACTCAAAGGGGAAGAGGCCTCACCTGGCCAGGCAGCGCTGATGAGCCTCAGGCCACGCCCCCGGCCGGAGCCTGACCCCGCCCGCCGGACTCTGCCTGAGCACACGTGCAGTTCCCAGGGCCGCCGCTAGGGAGCACTGGCGAGGGTGGGGCTGGGGTTCCGGCACCCTCAGCCCCAAGCGGGTAGGGCGACCTGTGCAATCACGGGGGTACAGATTCCAGAGCCCTGGCAAGGTGCAGGGACCGCAAGCCCGTTTTGGCCATGGGGCCCTCTTCCCCTCGGGGGACACCTGCAACCTCCTCCGCACTCACACCCCGAGGGGTGACAGTGCGCTCAGGTCGCCGTAGACGGAGGGGCGGGGTCACCGTCAGGGAGGGTACCCCCTGTATGCCTCGGACTGTCTGCGTCCACGGCCTCCTCCAAAGCTGCAGGAAGACAGGTCGGGGGGGAAAGGCCTGGGCCACCCGGCAGCACTCAAAGGGGAAGAGGCCTCACCTGGCCAGGCAGCGCTGATGAGCCTCAGGCCACGCCCCCGGCCGGAGCCTGGCCCCGCCCGCCGGACTCTGCCTGAGCACAGGTGCAGTTCCCAGCGACGAGGGGGCGCAGGCGAGGGGTTTCGGGGACCTTTAGCCCCCACGGGGGTAGGGGACCCTCTACCCCAGGGGGAAACGGGACCCTCTTCCCCTTTGTGGGAAAAGTAAATCTTCCTCCCGGGGCACACCTGCACCCTCCTCTCGGACTCACAAACCCAGGGGCAGGACGTGTGCCCCAAGACGCCCTAGACGAAGGGGCGGGTTCACCGTCAGGGAGGGCAACCCCTGCAAGCCACAGACAGCCGGCGCCCGCGGCGTCCTCCAAAACGGCAGGCAGACATGCCGGCGGGGAAAGCCCTCAGCAACCCAGCACCACTCAAAGGGGAAGAGTCCTCCCCTGCCTCAGCTGCGCTGCTGAGCCCCAGGCTCCGCCCCCGGCCGGAGCCTGACCCCGCCCACCGGACTCTGCCTGAGCACAGGTGCACTTCATAGAGCCGCCGGGGGCGGGGGGGCGCCGGTAAATGGGGGCGGGGACCCTCAGCACCAAGGGGGCAGGGTGACCCCTACACCATGGGGAAAGGGGCCGCTCTTCCCCCATGGGGGAAGGAGGCCCACTTCCCCCTTGGGGAACAGTAAACCTTGCCCCGGGGCACACCTGCAGCCTCCTCTCGCACTCACACCAACAGGGGCAGGCCGGGCGCCGGAGGACGCCCTAGACGGAGGGGCGGGGTCACCGTCAGGGAGGGCAACCCCTGCAAGCCTCCGACTGTCTGCGTCCGCGGCGCCCTCCAAAGCTGCAGGCAGACAGGTTGGGGGGGAAAGGCCCGGGCAACCCGGCAGCACTCAAAGGGGAAGAGGCCTCACGTGGCCAGGCAGCGCTGATGGGACTCAGGCCCCGCCCCCGGCCCGAGCCTGACCCCGCCCGCCGGACGCTGCCTGAGCACAGGTGCACTTCACAGAGCCGCGCTAGGGGGCGCTGGCGACGGGGGGCTGGGGTTCGGGGACCCTCAGCCCAAGCGGGTAGGGGGAGCTCTGCAACCACGGGGGTACAGAGTCCAAGAGCCCCGGCAAGGTGCAGGGACCGCAAGCCTGTTTTGGCCATGGGGCCCTCTCCCCCTCGGGGAACACCTGCAACCTCCTCCGCACTCACACCCCGAGGGGCTGACAGTGCGCCCAGGACGCCATAGACGGAGGGGCGGGGTCACCGTCAGGGAGGGTACCACCTGTATGCCTCAGACTATCTGCGTCCGCGGCCTCCTCCAAAGCTGCAGGCAGACAGGTCGGGGGGGAAGGGCCCGGGCCACCCGGCAGCACTCAAAGGGGAAGAGGCCTCACCTGGCCAGGCAGCGCTGATGAGCCTCAGGCCACGCCCCCGGCCGGAGCCTGACCCCGCCCGCCGGACTCTGCCTGAGCACACGTGCAGTTCCCAGGGCCGCCGCTAGGGAGCACTGGCGAGGGTGGGGCTGGGGTTCCGGCACCCTCAGCCCCAAGCGTGTAGGGGGACCTGTGCAACCACGGGGGTACAGATTCCAGAGCCCCGGCAGGTGCAGGGACCGCAAGCCCGTTTTGGCCATGGGGCCCTCTCCCCCTCGGGGGACACCTGCAACCTCCTCCGCACTCACACCCCGAGGGGTGACAGTGCGCTCAGGTCGCCATAGACGGAGGGGCGGGGTCACCGTCAGGGAGGGTACCACCTGTATGCCTCAGACTATCTGCGTCCGCGGCCTCCTCCAAAGCTGCAGGCAGACAGGTCGGGGGGGAAGGGCCCGGGCCACCCGGCAGCACTCAAAGGGGAAGAGGCCTCACCTGGCCTGGCAGCGCTGATGAGCCTCAGGCCCCGCCCCCGGCCGGAGCCTGACCCCGCCCGCCGGACTCTGCCTGAGCACACGTGCAGTTCCCAGGGCCGCCGCTAGGGAGCGCTGGCGAGGGTGGGGCTGGGGTTCCGGCACCCTCAGCCCCAAGCGGGTAGGGCGACCTGTGCAACCACGGGGGTACAGATTCCAGAGCCCTGGCAAGGTGCAGGGACCGCAAGCCCGTTTTGGCCATGGGGCCCTCTTCCCCTCGGGGGACACCTGCAACCTCCTCCGCACTCACACCCCGAGGGGTGACAGTGCGCTCAGGTCGCCGTAGACGGAGGGGCGGTGTCACCGTCAGGGAGGGTACCCCCTGTATGCCTCGGACTGTCTGCGTCCACGGCCTCCTCCAAAGCTGCAGGAAGACAGGTCGGGGGGGAAAGGCCTGGGCCACCCGGCAGCACTCAAAGGGGAAGAGGCCTCACCTGGCCAGGCAGCGCTGATAGCCTCAGGCCACGCCCCGGGCCGGAGCCTGACCCCGCCCGCCGGACACTGCCTGAGCACACGTGCAGTTCCCAGGGCCGCCGCTAGGGAGCACTGGCGAGGGTGGGGCTGGGGTTCCGGCACCCTCAGCCCCAAGCGTGTAGGGGGACCTGTGCAACCACGGGGGTACAGATTCCAGAGCCCCGGCAGGTGCAGGGACCGCAAGCCAGTTTTGGCCATGGGGCCCTCTCCCCCTCGGGGGACACCTGCAACCTCCTCCGCACTCACACCCCGAGGGGTGACAGTGCGCTCAGGTCGCCGTAGACGGAGGGGCGGGGTCACCGTCAGGGAGGGTACCCCCTGTATGCCTCGGACTGTCTGCGTCCACGGCCTCCTCCAAAGCTGCAGGAAGACAGGTCGGGGGGGAAAGGCCTGGGCCACCCGGCAGCACTCAAAGGGGAAGAGGCCTCACCTGGCCAGGCAGCGCTGATGAGCCTCAGGCCACGCCCCCGGCCGGAGCCTGGCCCCGCCCGCCGGACTCTGCCTGAGCACAGGTGCAGTTCCCAGCGACGAGGGGGCGCAGGCGAGGGGTTTCGGGGACCTTTAGCCCCCACGGGGGTAGGGGACCCTCTACCCCAGGGGGAAACGGGACCCTCTTCCCCTTTGTGGGAAAAGTAAATCTTCCTCCCGGGGCACACCTGCACCCTCCTCTCGGACTCACAAACCTAGGGGCAGGACGTGTGCCCCAAGACGCCCTAGACGAAGGGGCGGGTTCACCGTCAGGGAGGGCAACCCCTGCAAGCCACAGACAGCCGGCGCCCGCGGCGTCCTCCAAAACGGCAGGCAGACATGCCGGCGGGGAAAGCCCTCAGCAACCCAGCACCACTCAAAGGGGAAGAGTCCTCCCCTGCCTCAGCTGCGCTGCTGAGCCCCAGGCTCCGCCCCCGGCCGGAGCCTGACCCCGCCCACCGGACTCTGCCTGAGCACAGGTGCACTTCATAGAGCCGCCGGGGGCGGGGGGGCGCCGGTAAATGGGGGCGGGGACCCTCAGCACCAAGGGGGCAGGGTGACCCCTACACCATGGGGAAAGGGGCCGCTCTTCCATCATGGGGGAAGGAGGCCCACTTCCCCCTTGGGGAACAGTAAACCTTGCCCCGGGGCACACCTGCAGCCTCCTCTCGCACTCACACCAACAGGGGCAGGCCGGGCGCCGGAGGACGCCCTAGACGGAGGGGCGGGGTCACCGTCAGGGAGGGCAACCCCTGCAAGCCTCCGACTGTCTGCGTCCGCGGCGCCCTCCAAAGCTGCAGGCAGACAGGTTGGGGGGGAAAGGCCCGGGCAACCCGGCAGCACTCAAAGGGGAAGAGGCCTCACGTGGCCAGGCAGCGCTGATGGGACTCAGGCCCCGCCCCTGGCCCGAGCCTGACCCCGCCCGCCGGACGCTGCCTGAGCACAGGTGCACTTCACAGAGCCGCGCTAGGGGGCGCTGGCGACGGGGGGCTGGGGTTCGGGGACCCTCAGCCCAAGCGGGTAGGGGGAGCTCTGCAACCACGGGGGTACAGAGTCCAAGAGCCCCGGCAAGGTGCAGGGACCGCAAGCCTGTTTTGGCCATGGGGCCCTCTCCCCCTCGGGGAACACCTGCAACCTCCTCCGCACTCACACCCCGAGGGGCTGACAGTGCGCCCAGGACGCCATAGACGGAGGGGCGGGGTCACCGTCAGGGAGGGTACCACCTGTATGCCTCAGACTATCTGCGTCCGCGGCCTCCTCCAAAGCTGCAGGCAGACAGGTCGGGGGGGAAGGGCCCGGGCCACCCGGCAGCACTCAAAGGGGAAGAGGCCTCACCTGGCCAGGCAGCGCTGATGAGCCTCAGGCCACGCCCCCGGCCGGAGCCTGACCCCGCCCGCCGGACTCTGCCTGAGCACACGTGCAGTTCCCAGGGCCGCCGCTAGGGAGCACTGGCGAGGGTGGGGCTGGGGTTCCGGCACCCTCAGCCCCAAGCGTGTAGGGGGACCTGTGCAACCACGGGGGTACAGATTCCAGAGCCCCGGCAGGTGCAGGGACCGCAAGCCCGTTTTGGCCATGGGGCCCTCTCCCCCTCGGGGGACACCTGCAACCTCCTCCGCACTCACACCCCGAGGGGTGACAGTGCGCTCAGGTCGCCGTAGACGGAGGGGCGGGGTCACCGTCAGGGAGGGTACCCCCTGTATGCCTCGGACTGTCTGCGTCCACGGCCTCCTCCAAAGCTGCAGGAAGACAGGTCGGGGGGGAAAGGCCTGGGCCACCCGGCAGCACTCAAAGGGGAAGAGGCCTCACCTGGCCAGGCAGCGCTGATGAGCCTCAGGCCACGCCCCCGGCCGGAGCCTGACCCCGCCCGCCGGACTCTGCCTGAGCACAGGTGCAGTTCCCAGCGACGAGGGGGCGCAGGCGAGGGGTTTCGGGGACCTTTAGCCCCCACGGGGGTAGGGGACCCTCTACCCCAGGGGGAAACGGGACCCTCTTCCCCTTTGTGGGAAAAGTAAATCTTCCTCCCGGGGCACACCTGCACCCTCCTCTCGGACTCACAAACCCAGGGGCAGGACGTGTGCCCCAAGACGCCCTAGACGAAGGGGCGGGTTCACCGTCAGGGAGGGCAACCCCTGCAAGCCACAGACAGCCGGCGCCCGCGGCGTCCTCCAAAACGGCAGGCAGACATGCCGGCGGGGAAAGCCCTCAGCAACCCAGCACCACTCAAAGGGGAAGAGTCCTCCCCTGCCTCAGCTGCGCTGCTGAGCCCCAGGCTCCGCCCCCGGCCGGAGCCTGACCCCGCCCACCGGACTCTGCCTGAGCACAGGTGCACTTCATAGAGCCGCCGGGGGCGGGGGGGCGCCGGTAAATGGGGGCGGGGACCCTCAGCACCAAGGGGGCAGGGTGACCCCTACACCATGGGGAAAGGGGCCGCTCTTCCCCCATGGGGGAAGGAGGCCCACTTCCCCCTTGGGGAACAGTAAACCTTGCCCCGGGGCACACCTGCAGCCTCCTCTCGCACTCACACCAACAGGGGCAGGCCGGGCGCCGGAGGACGCCCTAGACGGAGGGGCGGGGTCACCGTCAGGGAGGGCAACCCCTGCAAGCCTCCGACTGTCTGCGTCCGCGGCGCCCTCCAAAGCTGCAGGCAGACAGGTTGGGGGGGAAAGGCCCGGGCAACCCGGCAGCACTCAAAGGGGAAGAGGCCTCACGTGGCCAGGCAGCGCTGATGGGACTCAGGCCCCGCCCCCGGCCCGAGCCTGACCCCGCCCGCCGGACGCTGCCTGAGCACAGGTGCACTTCACAGAGCCGCGCTAGGGGGCGCTGGCGACGGGGGGCTGGGGTTCGGGGACCCTCAGCCCAAGCGGGTAGGGGGAGCTCTGCAACCACGGGGGTACAGAGTCCAAGAGCCCCGGCAAGGTGCAGGGACCGCAAGCCTGTTTTGGCCATGGGGCCCTCTCCCCCTCGGGGAACACCTGCAACCTCCTCCGCACTCACACCCCGAGGGGCTGACAGTGCGCCCAGGACGCCATAGACGGAGGGGCGGGGTCACCGTCAGGGAGGGTACCACTTGTATGCCTCAGACTATCTGCGTCCGCGGCCTCCTCCAAAGCTGCAGGCAGACAGGTCGGGGGGGAAGGGCCCGGGCCACCCGGCAGCACTCAAAGGGGAAGAGGCCTCACCTGGCCAGGCAGCGCTGATGAGCCTCAGGCCACGCCCCCGGCCGGAGCCTGACCCCGCCCGCCGGACTCTGCCTGAGCACACGTGCAGTTCCCAGGGCCGCCGCTAGGGAGCACTGGCGAGGGTGGGGCTGGGGTTCCGGCACCCTCAGCCCCAAGCGTGTAGGGGGACCTGTGCAACCACGGGGGTACAGATTCCAGAGCCCCGGCAGGTGCAGGGACCGCAAGCCCGTTTTGGCCATGGGGCCCTCTCCCCCTCGGGGGACACCTGCAACCTCCTCCGCACTCACACCCCGAGGGGTGACAGTGCGCTCAGGTCGCCGTAGACGGAGGGGCGGGGTCACCGTCAGGGAGGGTACCACCTGTATGCCTCAGACTATCTGCGTCCGCGGCCTCCTCCAAAGCTGCAGGCAGACAGGTCGGGGGGGAAGGGCCCGGGCCACCCGGCAGCACTCAAAGGGGAAGAGGCCTCACCTGGCCTGGCAGCGCTGATGAGCCTCAGGCCCCGCCCCCGGCCGGAGCCTGACCCCGCCCACCGGACTCTGCCTGAGCACAGGTGCACTTCATAGAGCCGCCGGGGGCGGGGGGCCGCCGGTAAATGGGGGCGGGGACCCTCAGCACCAAGGGGGCAGGGTGACCCCTACACCATGGGGAAAGGGGCCGCTCTTCCCCCATGGGGGAAGGAGGCCCACTTCCCCCTTGGGGAACAGTAAACCTTGCCCCGGGGCACACCTGCAGCCTCCTCTCGCACTCACACCAACAGGGGCAGGCCGGGCGCCGGAGGACGCCCTAGACGGAGGGGCGGGGTCACCGTCAGGGAGGGCAACCCCTGCAAGCCTCCGACTGTCTGCGTCCGCGGCGCCCTCCAAAGCTGCAGGCAGACAGGTTGGGGGGGAAAGGCCCGGGCAACCCGGCAGCACTCAAAGGGGAAGAGGCCTCACGTGGCCAGGCAGCGCTGATGGGACTCAGGCCCCGCCCCCGGCCCGAGCCTGACCCCGCCCGCCGGACGCTGCCTGAGCACAGGTGCACTTCACAGAGCCGCGCTAGGGGGCGCTGGCGACGGGGGGCTGGGGTTCGGGGACCCTCAGCCCAAGCGGGTAGGGGGAGCTCTGCAACCACGGGGGTACAGAGTCCAAGAGCCCCGGCAAGGTGCAGGGACCGCAAGCCTGTTTTGGCCATGGGGCCCTCTCCCCCTCGGGGAACACCTGCAACCTCCTCCGCACTCACACCCCGAGGGGCTGACAGTGCGCCCAGGACGCCATAGACGGAGGGGCGGGGTCACCGTCAGGGAGGGTACCACCTGTATGCCTCAGACTATCTGCGTCCGCGGCCTCCTCCAAAGCTGCAGGCAGACAGGTCGGGGGGGAAGGGCCCGGGCCACCCGGCAGCACTCAAAGGGGAAGAGGCCTCACCTGGCCTGGCAGCGCTGATGAGCCTCAGGCCCCGCCCCCGGCCGGAGCCTGACCCCGCCCGCCGGACTCTGCCTGAGCACACGTGCAGTTCCCAGGGCCGCCGCTAGGGAGCGCTGGCGAGGGTGGGGCTGGGGTTCCGGCACCCTCAGCCCCAAGCGGGTAGGGCGACCTGTGCAACCACGGGGGTACAGATTCCAGAGCCCTGGCAAGGTGCAGGGACCGCAAGCCCGTTTTGGCCATGGGGCCCTCTTCCCCTCGGGGGACACCTGCAACCTCCTCCGCACTCACACCCCGAGGGGTGACAGTGCGCTCAGGTCGCCGTAGACGGAGGGGCGGTGTCACCGTCAGGGAGGGTACCCCCTGTATGCCTCGGACTGTCTGCGTCCACGGCCTCCTCCAAAGCTGCAGGAAGACAGGTCGGGGGGGAAAGGCCTGGGCCACCCGGCAGCACTCAAAGGGGAAGAGGCCTCACCTGGCCAGGCAGCGCTGATAGCCTCAGGCCACGCCCCGGGCCGGAGCCTGACCCCGCCCGCCGGACTCTGCCTGAGCACACGTGCAGTTCCCAGGGCCGCCGCTAGGGAGCACTGGCGAGGGTGGGGCTGGGGTTCCGGCACCCTCAGCCCCAAGCGTGTAGGGGGACCTGTGCAACCACGGGGGTACAGATTCCAGAGCCCCGGCAGGTGCAGGGACCGCAAGCCAGTTTTGGCCATGGGGCCCTCTCCCCCTCGGGGGACACCTGCAACCTCCTCCGCACTCACACCCCGAGGGGTGACAGTGCGCTCAGGTCGCCGTAGACGGAGGGGCGGGGTCACCGTCAGGGAGGGTACCCCCTGTATGCCTCGGACTGTCTGCGTCCACGGCCTCCTCCAAAGCTGCAGGAAGACAGGTCGGGGGGGAAAGGCCTGGGCCACCCGGCAGCACTCAAAGGGGAAGAGGCCTCACCTGGCCAGGCAGCGCTGATGAGCCTCAGGCCACGCCCCCGGCCGGAGCCTGGCCCCGCCCGCCGGACTCTGCCTGAGCACAGGTGCAGTTCCCAGCGACGAGGGGGCGCAGGCGAGGGGTTTCGGGGACCTTTAGCCCCCACGGGGGTAGGGGACCCTCTACCCCAGGGGGAAACGGGACCCTCTTCCCCTTTGTGGGAAAAGTAAATCTTCCTCCCGGGGCACACCTGCACCCTCCTCTCGGACTCACAAACCTAGGGGCAGGACGTGTGCCCCAAGACGCCCTAGACGAAGGGGCGGGTTCACCGTCAGGGAGGGCAACCCCTGCAAGCCACAGACAGCCGGCGCCCGCGGCGTCCTCCAAAACGGCAGGCAGACATGCCGGCGGGGAAAGCCCTCAGCAACCCAGCACCACTCAAAGGGGAAGAGTCCTCCCCTGCCTCAGCTGCGCTGCTGAGCCCCAGGCTCCGCCCCCGGCCGGAGCCTGACCCCGCCCACCGGACTCTGCCTGAGCACAGGTGCACTTCATAGAGCCGCCGGGGGCGGGGAGGCGCCGGTAAATGGGGGCGGGGACCCTCAGCACCAAGGGGGCAGGGTGACCCCTACACCATGGGGAAAGGGGCCGCTCTTCCATCATGGGGGAAGGAGGCCCACTTCCCCCTTGGGGAACAGTAAACCTTGCCCCGGGGCACACCTGCAGCCTCCTCTCGCACTCACACCAACAGGGGCAGGCCGGGCGCCGGAGGACGCCCTAGACGGAGGGGCGGGGTCACCGTCAGGGAGGGCAACCCCTGCAAGCCTCCGACTGTCTGCGTCCGCGGCGCCCTCCAAAGCTGCAGGCAGACAGGTTGGGGGGGAAAGGCCCGGGCAACCCGGCAGCACTCAAAGGGGAAGAGGCCTCACGTGGCCAGGCAGCGCTGATGGGACTCAGGCCCCGCCCCCGGCCCGAGCCTGACCCCGCCCGCCGGACGCTGCCTGAGCACAGGTGCACTTCACAGAGCCGCGCTAGGGGGCGCTGGCGACGGGGGGCTGGGGTTCGGGGACCCTCAGCCCAAGCGGGTAGGGGGAGCTCTGCAACCACGGGGGTACAGAGTCCAAGAGCCCCGGCAAGGTGCAGGGACCGCAAGCCTGTTTTGGCCATGGGGCCCTCTCCCCCTCGGGGAACACCTGCAACCTCCTCCGCACTCACACCCCGAGGGGCTGACAGTGCGCCCAGGACGCCATAGACGGAGGGGCGGGGTCACCGTCAGGGAGGGTACCACCTGTATGCCTCAGACTATCTGCGTCCGCGGCCTCCTCCAAAGCTGCAGGCAGACAGGTCGGGGGGGAAGGGCCCGGGCCACCCGGCAGCACTCAAAGGGGAAGAGGCCTCACCTGGCCAGGCAGCGCTGATGAGCCTCAGGCCACGCCCCCGGCCGGAGCCTGACCCCGCCCGCCGGACTCTGCCTGAGCACACGTGCAGTTCCCAGGGCCGCCGCTAGGGAGCACTGGCGAGGGTGGGGCTGGGGTTCCGGCACCCTCAGCCCCAAGCGTGTAGGGGGACCTGAGCAACCACGGGGGTACAGATTCCAGAGCCCCGGCAGGTGCAGGGACCGCAAGCCCGTTTTGGCCATGGGGCCCTCTCCCCCTCGGGGGACACCTGCAACCTCCTCCGCACTCACACCCCGAGGGGTGACAGTGCGCTCAGGTCGCCGTAGACGGAGGGGCGGGGTCACCGTCAGGGAGGGTACCCCCTGTATGCCTCGGACTGTCTGCGTCCACGGCCTCCTCCAAAGCTGCAGGAAGACAGGTCGGGGGGGAAAGGCCTGGGCCACCCGGCAGCACTCAAAGGGGAAGAGGCCTCACCTGGCCAGGCAGCGCTGATGAGCCTCAGGCCACGCCCCCGGCCGGAGCCTGACCCCGCCCGCCGGACTCTGCCTGAGCACAGGTGCAGTTCCCAGCGACGAGGGGGCGCAGGCGAGGGGTTTCGGGGACCTTTAGCCCCCACGGGGGTAGGGGACCCTCTACCCCAGGGGGAAACGGGACCCTCTTCCCCTTTGTGGGAAAAGTAAATCTTCCTCCCGGGGCACACCTGCACCCTCCTCTCGGACTCACAAACCCAGGGGCAGGACGTGTGCCCCAAGACGCCCTAGACGAAGGGGCGGGTTCACCGTCAGGGAGGGCAACCCCTGCAAGCCACAGACAGCCGGCGCCCGCGGCGTCCTCCAAAACGGCAGGCAGACATGCCGGCGGGGAAAGCCCTCAGCAACCCAGCACCACTCAAAGGGGAAGAGTCCTCCCCTGCCTCAGCTGCGCTGCTGAGCCCCAGGCTCCGCCCCCGGCCGGAGCCTGACCCCGCCCACCGGACTCTGCCTGAGCACAGGTGCACTTCATAGAGCCGCCGGGGGCGGGGGGGCGCCGGTAAATGGGGGCGGGGACCCTCAGCACCAAGGGGGCAGGGTGACCCCTACACCATGGGGAAAGGGGCCGCTCTTCCATCATGGGGGAAGGAGGCCCACTTCCCCCTTGGGGAACAGTAAACCTTGCCCCGGGGCACACCTGCAGCCTCCTCTCGCACTCACACCAACAGGGGCAGGCCGGGCGCCGGAGGACGCCCTAGACGGAGGGGCGGGGTCACCGTCAGGGAGGGCAACCCCTGCAAGCCTCCGACTGTCTGCGTCCGCGGCGCCCTCCAAAGCTGCAGGCAGACAGGTTGGGGGGGAAAGGCCCGGGCAACCCGGCAGCACTCAAAGGGGAAGAGGCCTCACGTGGCCAGGCAGCGCTGATGGGACTCAGGCCCCGCCCCCGGCCCGAGCCTGACCCCGCCCGCCGGACGCTGCCTGAGCACAGGTGCACTTCACAGAGCCGCGCTAGGGGGCGCTGGCGACGGGGGGCTGGGGTTCGGGGACCCTCAGCCCAAGCGGGTAGGGGGAGCTCTGCAACCACGGGGGTACAGAGTCCAAGAGCCCCGGCAAGGTGCAGGGACCGCAAGCCTGTTTTGGCCATGGGGCCCTCTCCCCCTCGGGGAACACCTGCAACCTCCTCCGCACTCACACCCCGAGGGACTGACAGTGCGCCCAGGACGCCATAGACGGAGGGGCGGGGTCACCGTCAGGGAGGGTACCACCTGTATGCCTCAGACTATCTGCGTCCGCGGCCTCCTCCAAAGCTGCAGGCAGACAGGTCGGGGGGGAAGGGCCCGGGCCACCCGGCAGCACTCAAAGGGGAAGAGGCCTCACCTGGCCTGGCAGCGCTGATGAGCCTCAGGCCCCGCCCCCGGCCGGAGCCTGACCCCGCCCGCCGGACTCTGCCTGAGCACAGGTGCAGTTCCCAGGGCCGCCGCTAGGGGGCGCTGGCGAGGGTGGGGCTGGGGTTCCGGCACCCTCAGCCCCAAGCGGGTAGGGCGACCTGTGCAACCACGGGGGTACAGATTCCAGAGCCCTGGCAAGGTGCAGGGACCGCAAGCCCGTTTTGGCCATGGGGCCCTCTTCCCCTCGGGGGACACCTGCAACCTCCTCCGCACTCACACCCCGAGGGACTGACAGTGCGCCCAGGACGCCATAGACGGAGGGGCGGGGTCACCGTCAGGGAGGGTACCCCCTGTATGCCTCGGACTGTCTGCGTCCACGGCCTCCTCCAAAGCTGCAGGAAGACAGGTCGGGGGGGAAAGGCCTGGGCCACCCGGCAGCACTCAAAGGGGAAGAGGCCTCACCTGGCCAGGCAGCGCTGATGAGCCTCAGGCCACGCCCCCGGCCGGAGCCTGGCCCCGCCCGCCGGACTCTGCCTGAGCACAGGTGCAGTTCCCAGCGACGAGGGGGCGCAGGCGAGGGGTTTCGGGGACCTTTAGCCCCCACGGGGGTAGGGGACCCTCTACCCCAGGGGGAAACGGGACCCTCTTCCCCTTTGTGGGAAAAGTAAATCTTCCTCCCGGGGCACACCTGCACCCTCCTCTCGGACTCACAAACCTAGGGGCAGGACGTGTGCCCCAAGACGCCCTAGACGAAGGGGCGGGTTCACCGTCAGGGAGGGCAACCCCTGCAAGCCACAGACAGCCGGCGCCCGCGGCGTCCTCCAAAACGGCAGGCAGACATGCCGGCGGGGAAAGCCCTCAGCAACCCAGCACCACTCAAAGGGGAAGAGTCCTCCCCTGCCTCAGCTGCGCTGCTGAGCCCCAGGCTCCGCCCCCGGCCGGAGCCTGACCCCGCCCACCGGACTCTGCCTGAGCACAGGTGCACTTCATAGAGCCGCCGGGGGCGGGGGGGCGCCGGTAAATGGGGGCGGGGACCCTCAGCACCAAGGGGGCAGGGTGACCCCTACACCATGGGGAAAGGGGCCGCTCTTCCATCATGGGGGAAGGAGGCCCACTTCCCCCTTGGGGAACAGTAAACCTTGCCCCGGGGCACACCTGCAGCCTCCTCTCGCACTCACACCAACAGGGGCAGGCCGGGCGCCGGAGGACGCCCTAGACGGAGGGGCGGGGTCACCGTCAGGGAGGGCAACCCCTGCAAGCCTCCGACTGTGTGCGTCCGCGGCGCCCTCCAAAGCTGCAGGCAGACAGGTTGGGGGGGAAAGGCCCGGGCAACCCGGCAGCACTCAAAGGGGAAGAGGCCTCACGTGGCCAGGCAGCGCTGATGGGACTCAGGCCCCGCCCCCGGCCCGAGCCTGACCCCGCCCGCCGGACGCTGCCTGAGCACAGGTGCACTTCACAGAGCCGCGCTAGGGGGCGCTGGCGACGGGGGGCTGGGGTTCGGGGACCCTCAGCCCAAGCGGGTAGGGGGAGCTCTGCAACCACGGGGGTACAGAGTCCAAGAGCCCCGGCAAGGTGCAGGGACCGCAAGCCTGTTTTGGCCATGGGGCCCTCTCCCCCTCGGGGAACACCTGCAACCTCCTCCGCACTCACACCCCGAGGGGCTGACAGTGCGCCCAGGACGCCATAGACGGAGGGGCGGGGTCACCGTCAGGGAGGGTACCACCTGTATGCCTCAGACTATCTGCGTCCGCGGCCTCCTCCAAAGCTGCAGGCAGACAGGTCGGGGGGGAAGGGCCCGGGCCACCCGGCAGCACTCAAAGGGGAAGAGGCCTCACCTGGCCTGGCAGCGCTGATGAGCCTCAGGCCCCGCCCCCGGCCGGAGCCTGACCCCGCCCGCCGGACTCTGCCTGAGCACAGGTGCAGTTCCCAGGGCCGCCGCTAGGGGGCGCTGGCGAGGGTGGGGCTGGGGTTCCGGCACCCTCAGCCCCAAGCGGGTAGGGCGACCTGTGCAACCACGGGGGTACAGATTCCAGAGCCCTGGCAAGGTGCAGGGACCGCAAGCCCGTTTTGGCCATGGGGCCCTCTTCCCCTCGGGGGACACCTGCAACCTCCTCCGCACTCACACCCCGAGGGGTGACAGTGCGCTCAGGTCGCCGTAGACGGAGGGGCGGGGTCACCGTCAGGGAGGGTACCCCCTGTATGCCTCGGACTGTCTGCGTCCACGGCCTCCTCCAAAGCTGCAGGAAGACAGGTCGGGGGGGAAAGGCCTGGGCCACCCGGCAGCACTCAAAGGGGAAGAGGCCTCACCTGGCCAGGCAGCGCTGATGAGCCTCAGGCCACGCCCCCGGCCGGAGCCTGACCCCGCCCGCCGGACTCTGCCTGAGCACACGTGCAGTTCCCAGGGCCGCCGCTAGGGAGCACTGGCGAGGGTGGGGCTGGGGTTCCGGCACCCTCAGCCCCAAGCGGGTAGGGCGACCTGTGCAATCACGGGGGTACAGATTCCAGAGCCCTGGCAAGGTGCAGGGACCGCAAGCCCGTTTTGGCCATGGGGCCCTCTTCCCCTCGGGGGACACCTGCAACCTCCTCCGCACTCACACCCCGAGGGGTGACAGTGCGCTCAGGTCGCCGTAGACGGAGGGGCGGGGTCACCGTCAGGGAGGGTACCCCCTGTATGCCTCGGACTGTCTGCGTCCACGGCCTCCTCCAAAGCTGCAGGAAGACAGGTCGGGGGGGAAAGGCCTGGGCCACCCGGCAGCACTCAAAGGGGAAGAGGCCTCACCTGGCCAGGCAGCGCTGATGAGCCTCAGGCCACGCCCCCGGCCGGAGCCTGGCCCCGCCCGCCGGACTCTGCCTGAGCACAGGTGCAGTTCCCAGCGACGAGGGGGCGCAGGCGAGGGGTTTCGGGGACCTTTAGCCCCCACGGGGGTAGGGGACCCTCTACCCCAGGGGGAAACGGGACCCTCTTCCCCTTTGTGGGAAAAGTAAATCTTCCTCCCGGGGCACACCTGCACCCTCCTCTCGGACTCACAAACCCAGGGGCAGGACGTGTGCCCCAAGACGCCCTAGACGAAGGGGCGGGTTCACCGTCAGGGAGGGCAACCCCTGCAAGCCACAGACAGCCGGCGCCCGCGGCGTCCTCCAAAACGGCAGGCAGACATGCCGGCGGGGAAAGCCCTCAGCAACCCAGCACCACTCAAAGGGGAAGAGTCCTCCCCTGCCTCAGCTGCGCTGCTGAGCCCCAGGCTCCGCCCCCGGCCGGAGCCTGACCCCGCCCACCGGACTCTGCCTGAGCACAGGTGCACTTCATAGAGCCGCCGGGGGCGGGGGGGCGCCGGTAAATGGGGGCGGGGACCCTCAGCACCAAGGGGGCAGGGTGACCCCTACACCATGGGGAAAGGGGCCGCTCTTCCCCCATGGGGGAAGGAGGCCCACTTCCCCCTTGGGGAACAGTAAACCTTGCCCCGGGGCACACCTGCAGCCTCCTCTCGCACTCACACCAACAGGGGCAGGCCGGGCGCCGGAGGACGCCCTAGACGGAGGGGCGGGGTCACCGTCAGGGAGGGCAACCCCTGCAAGCCTCCGACTGTCTGCGTCCGCGGCGCCCTCCAAAGCTGCAGGCAGACAGGTTGGGGGGGAAAGGCCCGGGCAACCCGGCAGCACTCAAAGGGGAA
This sequence comes from Talpa europaea, assembly GCF_964194135.1. Classification (NCBI taxonomy): domain Eukaryota; kingdom Metazoa; phylum Chordata; class Mammalia; order Eulipotyphla; family Talpidae; genus Talpa; species Talpa europaea. The sequence goes on from NW_028167973.1 coordinate 49,455, forward strand.
GAGGCCTCACGTGGCCAGGCAGCGCTGATGGGACTCAGGCCCCGCCCCCGGCCCGAGCCTGACCCCGCCCGCCGGACGCTGCCTGAGCACAGGTGCACTTCACAGAGCCGCGCTAGGGGGCGCTGGCGACGGGGGGCTGGGGTTCGGGGACCCTCAGCCCAAGCGGGTAGGGGGAGCTCTGCAACCACGGGGGTACAGAGTCCAAGAGCCCCGGCAAGGTGCAGGGACCGCAAGCCTGTTTTGGCCATGGGGCCCTCTCCCCCTCGGGGAACACCTGCAACCTCCTCCGCACTCACACCCCGAGGGGCTGACAGTGCGCCCAGGACGCCATAGACGGAGGGGCGGGGTCACCGTCAGGGAGGGTACCACCTGTATGCCTCAGACTATCTGCGTCCGCGGCCTCCTCCAAAGCTGCAGGCAGACAGGTCGGGGGGGAAGGGCCCGGGCCACCCGGCAGCACTCAAAGGGGAAGAGGCCTCACCTGGCCAGGCAGCGCTGATGAGCCTCAGGCCACGCCCCCGGCCGGAGCCTGACCCCGCCCGCCGGACTCTGCCTGAGCACACGTGCAGTTCCCAGGGCCGCCGCTAGGGAGCACTGGCGAGGGTGGGGCTGGGGTTCCGGCACCCTCAGCCCCAAGCGTGTAGGGGGACCTGTGCAACCACGGGGGTACAGATTCCAGAGCCCCGGCAGGTGCAGGGACCGCAAGCCCGTTTTGGCCATGGGGCCCTCTCCCCCTCGGGGGACACCTGCAACCTCCTCCGCACTCACACCCCGAGGGGTGACAGTGCGCTCAGGTCGCCATAGACGGAGGGGCGGGGTCACCGTCAGGGAGGGTACCACCTGTATGCCTCAGACTATCTGCGTCCGCGGCCTCCTCCAAAGCTGCAGGCAGACAGGTCGGGGGGGAAGGGCCCGGGCCACCCGGCAGCACTCAAAGGGGAAGAGGCCTCACCTGGCCTGGCAGCGCTGATGAGCCTCAGGCCCCGCCCCCGGCCGGAGCCTGACCCCGCCCGCCGGACTCTGCCTGAGCACACGTGCAGTTCCCAGGGCCGCCGCTAGGGAGCGCTGGCGAGGGTGGGGCTGGGGTTCCGGCACCCTCAGCCCCAAGCGGGTAGGGCGACCTGTGCAACCACGGGGGTACAGATTCCAGAGCCCTGGCAAGGTGCAGGGACCGCAAGCCCGTTTTGGCCATGGGGCCCTCTTCCCCTCGGGGGACACCTGCAACCTCCTCCGCACTCACACCCCGAGGGGTGACAGTGCGCTCAGGTCGCCGTAGACGGAGGGGCGGTGTCACCGTCAGGGAGGGTACCCCCTGTATGCCTCGGACTGTCTGCGTCCACGGCCTCCTCCAAAGCTGCAGGAAGACAGGTCGGGGGGGAAAGGCCTGGGCCACCCGGCAGCACTCAAAGGGGAAGAGGCCTCACCTGGCCAGGCAGCGCTGATGAGCCTCAGGCCACGCCCCCGGCCGGAGCCTGACCCCGCCCGCCGGACTCTGCCTGAGCACACGTGCAGTTCCCAGGGCCGCCGCTAGGGAGCACTGGCGAGGGTGGGGCTGGGGTTCCGGCACCCTCAGCCCCAAGCGGGTAGGGCGACCTGTGCAATCACGGGGGTACAGATTCCAGAGCCCTGGCAAGGTGCAGGGACCGCAAGCCCGTTTTGGCCATGGGGCCCTCTTCCCCTCGGGGGACACCTGCAACCTCCTCCGCACTCACACCCCGAGGGGTGACAGTGCGCTCAGGTCGCCGTAGACGGAGGGGCGGGGTCACCGTCAGGGAGGGTACCCCCTGTATGCCTCGGACTGTCTGCGTCCACGGCCTCCTCCAAAGCTGCAGGAAGACAGGTCGGGGGGGAAAGGCCTGGGCCACCCGGCAGCACTCAAAGGGGAAGAGGCCTCACCTGGCCAGGCAGCGCTGATGAGCCTCAGGCCACGCCCCCGGCCGGAGCCTGGCCCCGCCCGCCGGACTCTGCCTGAGCACAGGTGCAGTTCCCAGCGACGAGGGGGCGCAGGCGAGGGGTTTCGGGGACCTTTAGCCCCCACGGGGGTAGGGGACCCTCTACCCCAGGGGGAAACGGGACCCTCTTCCCCTTTGTGGGAAAAGTAAATCTTCCTCCCGGGGCACACCTGCACCCTCCTCTCGGACTCACAAACCCAGGGGCAGGACGTGTGCCCCAAGACGCCCTAGACGAAGGGGCGGGTTCACCGTCAGGGAGGGCAACCCCTGCAAGCCACAGACAGCCGGCGCCCGCGGCGTCCTCCAAAACGGCAGGCAGACATGCCGGCGGGGAAAGCCCTCAGCAACCCAGCACCACTCAAAGGGGAAGAGTCCTCCCCTGCCTCAGCTGCGCTGCTGAGCCCCAGGCTCCGCCCCCGGCCGGAGCCTGACCCCGCCCACCGGACTCTGCCTGAGCACAGGTGCACTTCATAGAGCCGCCGGGGGCGGGGGGGCGCCGGTAAATGGGGGCGGGGACCCTCAGCACCAAGGGGGCAGGGTGACCCCTACACCATGGGGAAAGGGGCCGCTCTTCCCCCATGGGGGAAGGAGGCCCACTTCCCCCTTGGGGAACAGTAAACCTTGCCCCGGGGCACACCTGCAGCCTCCTCTCGCACTCACACCAACAGGGGCAGGCCGGGCGCCGGAGGACGCCCTAGACGGAGGGGCGGGGTCACCGTCAGGGAGGGCAACCCCTGCAAGCCTCCGACTGTCTGCGTCCGCGGCGCCCTCCAAAGCTGCAGGCAGACAGGTTGGGGGGGAAAGGCCCGGGCAACCCGGCAGCACTCAAAGGGGAAGAGGCCTCACGTGGCCAGGCAGCGCTGATGGGACTCAGGCCCCGCCCCCGGCCCGAGCCTGACCCCGCCCGCCGGACGCTGCCTGAGCACAGGTGCACTTCACAGAGCCGCGCTAGGGGGCGCTGGCGACGGGGGGCTGGGGTTCGGGGACCCTCAGCCCAAGCGGGTAGGGGGAGCTCTGCAACCACGGGGGTACAGAGTCCAAGAGCCCCGGCAAGGTGCAGGGACCGCAAGCCTGTTTTGGCCATGGGGCCCTCTCCCCCTCGGGGAACACCTGCAACCTCCTCCGCACTCACACCCCGAGGGGCTGACAGTGCGCCCAGGACGCCATAGACGGAGGGGCGGGGTCACCGTCAGGGAGGGTACCACCTGTATGCCTCAGACTATCTGCGTCCGCGGCCTCCTCCAAAGCTGCAGGCAGACAGGTCGGGGGGGAAGGGCCCGGGCCACCCGGCAGCACTCAAAGGGGAAGAGGCCTCACCTGGCCAGGCAGCGCTGATGAGCCTCAGGCCACGCCCCCGGCCGGAGCCTGACCCCGCCCGCCGGACTCTGCCTGAGCACACGTGCAGTTCCCAGGGCCGCCGCTAGGGAGCACTGGCGAGGGTGGGGCTGGGGTTCCGGCACCCTCAGCCCCAAGCGTGTAGGGGGACCTGTGCAACCACGGGGGTACAGATTCCAGAGCCCCGGCAGGTGCAGGGACCGCAAGCCCGTTTTGGCCATGGGGCCCTCTCCCCCTCGGGGGACACCTGCAACCTCCTCCGCACTCACACCCCGAGGGGTGACAGTGCGCTCAGGTCGCCATAGACGGAGGGGCGGGGTCACCGTCAGGGAGGGTACCACCTGTATGCCTCAGACTATCTGCGTCCGCGGCCTCCTCCAAAGCTGCAGGCAGACAGGTCGGGGGGGAAGGGCCCGGGCCACCCGGCAGCACTCAAAGGGGAAGAGGCCTCACCTGGCCTGGCAGCGCTGATGAGCCTCAGGCCCCGCCCCCGGCCGGAGCCTGACCCCGCCCGCCGGACTCTGCCTGAGCACACGTGCAGTTCCCAGGGCCGCCGCTAGGGAGCGCTGGCGAGGGTGGGGCTGGGGTTCCGGCACCCTCAGCCCCAAGCGGGTAGGGCGACCTGTGCAACCACGGGGGTACAGATTCCAGAGCCCTGGCAAGGTGCAGGGACCGCAAGCCCGTTTTGGCCATGGGGCCCTCTTCCCCTCGGGGGACACCTGCAACCTCCTCCGCACTCACACCCCGAGGGGTGACAGTGCGCTCAGGTCGCCGTAGACGGAGGGGCGGTGTCACCGTCAGGGAGGGTACCCCCTGTATGCCTCGGACTGTCTGCGTCCACGGCCTCCTCCAAAGCTGCAGGAAGACAGGTCGGGGGGGAAAGGCCTGGGCCACCCGGCAGCACTCAAAGGGGAAGAGGCCTCACCTGGCCAGGCAGCGCTGATAGCCTCAGGCCACGCCCCGGGCCGGAGCCTGACCCCGCCCGCCGGACTCTGCCTGAGCACACGTGCAGTTCCCAGGGCCGCCGCTAGGGAGCACTGGCGAGGGTGGGGCTGGGGTTCCGGCACCCTCAGCCCCAAGCGTGTAGGGGGACCTGTGCAACCACGGGGGTACAGATTCCAGAGCCCCGGCAGGTGCAGGGACCGCAAGCCAGTTTTGGCCATGGGGCCCTCTCCCCCTCGGGGGACACCTGCAACCTCCTCCGCACTCACACCCCGAGGGGTGACAGTGCGCTCAGGTCGCCATAGACGGAGGGGCGGGGTCACCGTCAGGGAGGGTACCACCTGTATGCCTCGGACTGTCTGCGTCCACGGCCTCCTCCAAAGCTGCAGGAAGACAGGTCGGGGGGGAAAGGCCTGGGCCACCCGGCAGCACTCAAAGGGGAAGAGGCCTCACCTGGCCAGGCAGCGCTGATGAGCCTCAGGCCACGCCCCCGGCCGGAGCCTGGCCCCGCCCGCCGGACTCTGCCTGAGCACAGGTGCAGTTCCCAGCGACGAGGGGGCGCAGGCGAGGGGTTTCGGGGACCTTTAGCCCCCACGGGGGTAGGGGACCCTCTACCCCAGGGGGAAACGGGACCCTCTTCCCCTTTGTGGGAAAAGTAAATCTTCCTCCCGGGGCACACCTGCACCCTCCTCTCGGACTCACAAACCTAGGGGCAGGACGTGTGCCCCAAGACGCCCTAGACGAAGGGGCGGGTTCACCGTCAGGGAGGGCAACCCCTGCAAGCCACAGACAGCCGGCGCCCGCGGCGTCCTCCAAAACGGCAGGCAGACATGCCGGCGGGGAAAGCCCTCAGCAACCCAGCACCACTCAAAGGGGAAGAGTCCTCCCCTGCCTCAGCTGCGCTGCTGAGCCCCAGGCTCCGCCCCCGGCCGGAGCCTGACCCCGCCCACCGGACTCTGCCTGAGCACAGGTGCACTTCATAGAGCCGCCGGGGGCGGGGGGGCGCCGGTAAATGGGGGCGGGGACCCTCAGCACCAAGGGGGCAGGGTGACCCCTACACCATGGGGAAAGGGGCCGCTCTTCCATCATGGGGGAAGGAGGCCCACTTCCCCCTTGGGGAACAGTAAACCTTGCCCCGGGGCACACCTGCAGCCTCCTCTCGCACTCACACCAACAGGGGCAGGCCGGGCGCCGGAGGACGCCCTAGACGGAGGGGCGGGGTCACCGTCAGGGAGGGCAACCCCTGCAAGCCTCCGACTGTCTGCGTCCGCGGCGCCCTCCAAAGCTGCAGGCAGACAGGTTGGGGGGGAAAGGCCCGGGCAACCCGGCAGCACTCAAAGGGGAAGAGGCCTCACGTGGCCAGGCAGCGCTGATGGGACTCAGGCCCCGCCCCCGGCCCGAGCCTGACCCCGCCCGCCGGACGCTGCCTGAGCACAGGTGCACTTCACAGAGCCGCGCTAGGGGGCGCTGGCGACGGGGGGCTGGGGTTCGGGGACCCTCAGCCCAAGCGGGTAGGGGGAGCTCTGCAACCACGGGGGTACAGAGTCCAAGAGCCCCGGCAAGGTGCAGGGACCGCAAGCCTGTTTTGGCCATGGGGCCCTCTCCCCCTCGGGGAACACCTGCAACCTCCTCCGCACTCACACCCCGAGGGGCTGACAGTGCGCCCAGGACGCCATAGACGGAGGGGCGGGGTCACCGTCAGGGAGGGTACCACCTGTATGCCTCAGACTATCTGCGTCCGCGGCCTCCTCCAAAGCTGCAGGCAGACAGGTCGGGGGGGAAGGGCCCGGGCCACCCGGCAGCACTCAAAGGGGAAGAGGCCTCACCTGGCCTGGCAGCGCTGATGAGCCTCAGGCCCCGCCCCCGGCCGGAGCCTGACCCCGCCCGCCGGACTCTGCCTGAGCACACGTGCAGTTCCCAGGGCCGCCGCTAGGGAGCGCTGGCGAGGGTGGGGCTGGGGTTCCGGCACCCTCAGCCCCAAGCGGGTAGGGCGACCTGTGCAACCACGGGGGTACAGATTCCAGAGCCCTGGCAAGGTGCAGGGACCGCAAGCCCGTTTTGGCCATGGGGCCCTCTTCCCCTCGGGGGACACCTGCAACCTCCTCCGCACTCACACCCCGAGGGGTGACAGTGCGCTCAGGTCGCCGTAGACGGAGGGGCGGTGTCACCGTCAGGGAGGGTACCCCCTGTATGCCTCGGACTGTCTGCGTCCACGGCCTCCTCCAAAGCTGCAGGAAGACAGGTCGGGGGGGAAAGGCCTGGGCCACCCGGCAGCACTCAAAGGGGAAGAGGCCTCACCTGGCCAGGCAGCGCTGATAGCCTCAGGCCACGCCCCGGGCCGGAGCCTGACCCCGCCCGCCGGACTCTGCCTGAGCACACGTGCAGTTCCCAGGGCCGCCGCTAGGGAGCACTGGCGAGGGTGGGGCTGGGGTTCCGGCACCCTCAGCCCCAAGCGTGTAGGGGGACCTGTGCAACCACGGGGGTACAGATTCCAGAGCCCCGGCAGGTGCAGGGACCGCAAGCCAGTTTTGGCCATGGGGCCCTCTCCCCCTCGGGGGACACCTGCAACCTCCTCCGCACTCACACCCCGAGGGGTGACAGTGCGCTCAGGTCGCCGTAGACGGAGGGGCGGGGTCACCGTCAGGGAGGGTACCCCCTGTATGCCTCGGACTGTCTGCGTCCACGGCCTCCTCCAAAGCTGCAGGAAGACAGGTCGGGGGGGAAAGGCCTGGGCCACCCGGCAGCACTCAAAGGGGAAGAGGCCTCACCTGGCCAGGCAGCGCTGATGAGCCTCAGGCCACGCCCCCGGCCGGAGCCTGGCCCCGCCCGCCGGACTCTGCCTGAGCACAGGTGCAGTTCCCAGCGACGAGGGGGCGCAGGCGAGGGGTTTCGGGGACCTTTAGCCCCCACGGGGGTAGGGGACCCTCTACCCCAGGGGGAAACGGGACCCTCTTCCCCTTTGTGGGAAAAGTAAATCTTCCTCCCGGGGCACACCTGCACCCTCCTCTCGGACTCACAAACCTAGGGGCAGGACGTGTGCCCCAAGACGCCCTAGACGAAGGGGCGGGTTCACCGTCAGGGAGGGCAACCCCTGCAAGCCACAGACAGCCGGCGCCCGCGGCGTCCTCCAAAACGGCAGGCAGACATGCCGGCGGGGAAAGCCCTCAGCAACCCAGCACCACTCAAAGGGGAAGAGTCCTCCCCTGCCTCAGCTGCGCTGCTGAGCCCCAGGCTCCGCCCCCGGCCGGAGCCTGACCCCGCCCACCGGACTCTGCCTGAGCACAGGTGCACTTCATAGAGCCGCCGGGGGCGGGGGGGCGCCGGTAAATGGGGGCGGGGACCCTCAGCACCAAGGGGGCAGGGTGACCCCTACACCATGGGGAAAGGGGCCGCTCTTCCATCATGGGGGAAGGAGGCCCACTTCCCCCTTGGGGAACAGTAAACCTTGCCCCGGGGCACACCTGCAGCCTCCTCTCGCACTCACACCAACAGGGGCAGGCCGGGCGCCGGAGGACGCCCTAGACGGAGGGGCGGGGTCACCGTCAGGGAGGGCAACCCCTGCAAGCCTCCGACTGTCTGCGTCCGCGGCGCCCTCCAAAGCTGCAGGCAGACAGGTTGGGGGGGAAAGGCCCGGGCAACCCGGCAGCACTCAAAGGGGAAGAGGCCTCACGTGGCCAGGCAGCGCTGATGGGACTCAGGCCCCGCCCCCGGCCCGAGCCTGACCCCGCCCGCCGGACGCTGCCTGAGCACAGGTGCACTTCACAGAGCCGCGCTAGGGGGCGCTGGCGACGGGGGGCTGGGGTTCGGGGACCCTCAGCCCAAGCGGGTAGGGGGAGCTCTGCAACCACGGGGGTACAGAGTCCAAGAGCCCCGGCAAGGTGCAGGGACCGCAAGCCTGTTTTGGCCATGGGGCCCTCTCCCCCTCGGGGAACACCTGCAACCTCCTCCGCACTCACACCCCGAGGGGCTGACAGTGCGCCCAGGACGCCATAGACGGAGGGGCGGGGTCACCGTCAGGGAGGGTACCACCTGTATGCCTCAGACTATCTGCGTCCGCGGCCTCCTCCAAAGCTGCAGGCAGACAGGTCGGGGGGGAAGGGCCCGGGCCACCCGGCAGCACTCAAAGGGGAAGAGGCCTCACCTGGCCAGGCAGCGCTGATGAGCCTCAGGCCACGCCCCCGGCCGGAGCCTGACCCCGCCCGCCGGACTCTGCCTGAGCACACGTGCAGTTCCCAGGGCCGCCGCTAGGGAGCACTGGCGAGGGTGGGGCTGGGGTTCCGGCACCCTCAGCCCCAAGCGTGTAGGGGGACCTGTGCAACCACGGGGGTACAGATTCCAGAGCCCCGGCAGGTGCAGGGACCGCAAGCCCGTTTTGGCCATGGGGCCCTCTCCCCCTCGGGGGACACCTGCAACCTCCTCCGCACTCACACCCCGAGGGGTGACAGTGCGCTCAGGTCGCCGTAGACGGAGGGGCGGGGTCACCGTCAGGGAGGGTACCCCCTGTATGCCTCGGACTGTCTGCGTCCACGGCCTCCTCCAAAGCTGCAGGAAGACAGGTCGGGGGGGAAAGGCCTGGGCCACCCGGCAGCACTCAAAGGGGAAGAGGCCTCACCTGGCCAGGCAGCGCTGATGAGCCTCAGGCCACGCCCCCGGCCGGAGCCTGACCCCGCCCGCCGGACTCTGCCTGAGCACAGGTGCAGTTCCCAGCGACGAGGGGGCGCAGGCGAGGGGTTTCGGGGACCTTTAGCCCCCACGGGGGTAGGGGACCCTCTACCCCAGGGGGAAACGGGACCCTCTTCCCCTTTGTGGGAAAAGTAAATCTTCCTCCCGGGGCACACCTGCACCCTCCTCTCGGACTCACAAACCCAGGGGCAGGACGTGTGCCCCAAGACGCCCTAGACGAAGGGGCGGGTTCACCGTCAGGGAGGGCAACCCCTGCAAGCCACAGACAGCCGGCGCCCGCGGCGTCCTCCAAAACGGCAGGCAGACATGCCGGCGGGGAAAGCCCTCAGCAACCCAGCACCACTCAAAGGGGAAGAGTCCTCCCCTGCCTCAGCTGCGCTGCTGAGCCCCAGGCTCCGCCCCCGGCCGGAGCCTGACCCCGCCCACCGGACTCTGCCTGAGCACAGGTGCACTTCATAGAGCCGCCGGGGGCGGGGGGGCGCCGGTAAATGGGGGCGGGGACCCTCAGCACCAAGGGGGCAGGGTGACCCCTACACCATGGGGAAAGGGGCCGCTCTTCCATCATGGGGGAAGGAGGCCCACTTCCCCTTTGGGGAACAGTAAACCTTGCCCCGGGGCACACCTGCAGCCTCCTCTCGCACTCACACCAACAGGGGCAGGCCGGGCGCCGGAGGACGCCCTAGACGGAGGGGCGGGGTCACCGTCAGGGAGGGCAACCCCTGCAAGCCTCCGACTGTCTGCGTCCGCGGCGCCCTCCAAAGCTGCAGGCAGACAGGTTGGGGGGGAAAGGCCCGGGCAACCCGGCAGCACTCAAAGGGGAAGAGGCCTCACGTGGCCAGGCAGCGCTGATGGGACTCAGGCCCCGCCCCCGGCTCGAGCCTGACCCCGCCCGCCGGACGCTGCCTGAGCACAGGTGCACTTCACAGAGCCGCGCTAGGGGGCGCTGGCGACGGGGGGCTGGGGTTCGGGGACCCTCAGCCCAAGCGGGTAGGGGGAGCTCTGCAACCACGGGGGTACAGAGTCCAAGAGCCCCGGCAAGGTGCAGGGACCGCAAGCCTGTTTTGGCCATGGGGCCCTCTCCCCCTCGGGGAACACCTGCAACCTCCTCCGCACTCACACCCCGAGGGGCTGACAGTGCGCCCAGGACGCCATAGACGGAGGGGCGGGGTCACCGTCAGGGAGGGTACCACCTGTATGCCTCAGACTATCTGCGTCCGCGGCCTCCTCCAAAGCTGCAGGCAGACAGGTCGGGGGGGAAGGGCCCGGGCCACCCGGCAGCACTCAAAGGGGAAGAGGCCTCACCTGGCCTGGCAGCGCTGATGAGCCTCAGGCCCCGCCCCCGGCCGGAGCCTGACCCCGCCCGCCGGACTCTGCCTGAGCACAGGTGCAGTTCCCAGGGCCGCCGCTAGGGGGCGCTGGCGAGGGTGGGGCTGGGGTTCCGGCACCCTCAGCCCCAAGCGGGTAGGGCGACCTGTGCAACCACGGGGGTACAGATTCCAGAGCCCTGGCAAGGTGCAGGGACCGCAAGCCCGTTTTGGCCATGGGGCCCTCTTCCCCTCGGGGGACACCTGCAACCTCCTCCGCACTCACACCCCGAGGGGTGACAGTGCGCTCAGGTCGCCGTAGACGGAGGGGCGGGGTCACCGTCAGGGAGGGTACCCCCTGTATGCCTCGGACTGTCTGCGTCCACGGCCTCCTCCAAAGCTGCAGGAAGACAGGTCGGGGGGGAAAGGCCTGGGCCACCCGGCAGCACTCAAAGGGGAAGAGGCCTCACCTGGCCAGGCAGCGCTGATGAGCCTCAGGCCACGCCCCCGGCCGGAGCCTGACCCCGCCCGCCGGACTCTGCCTGAGCACACGTGCAGTTCCCAGGGCCGCCGCTAGGGAGCACTGGCGAGGGAGGGGCTGGGGTTCCGGCACCCTCAGCCCCAAGCGGGTAGGGCGACCTGTGCAATCACGGGGGTACAGATTCCAGAGCCCTGGCAAGGTGCAGGGACCGCAAGCCCGTTTTGGCCATGGGGCCCTCTTCCCCTCGGGGGACACCTGCAACCTCCTCCGCACTCACACCCCGAGGGGTGACAGTGCGCTCAGGTCGCCGTAGACGGAGGGGCGGGGTCACCGTCAGGGAGGGTACCCCCTGTATGCCTCGGACTGTCTGCGTCCACGGCCTCCTCCAAAGCTGCAGGAAGACAGGTCGGGGGGGAAAGGCCTGGGCCACCCGGCAGCACTCAAAGGGGAAGAGGCCTCACCTGGCCAGGCAGCGCTGATGAGCCTCAGGCCACGCCCCCGGCCGGAGCCTGGCCCCGCCCGCCGGACTCTGCCTGAGCACAGGTGCAGTTCCCAGCGACGAGGGGGCGCAGGCGAGGGGTTTCGGGGACCTTTAGCCCCCACGGGGGTAGGGGACCCTCTACCCCAGGGGGAAACGGGACCCTCTTCCCCTTTGTGGGAAAAGTAAATCTTCCTCCCGGGGCACACCTGCACCCTCCTCTCGGACTCACAAACCCAGGGGCAGGACGTGTGCCCCAAGACGCCCTAGACGAAGGGGCGGGTTCACCGTCAGGGAGGGCAACCCCTGCAAGCCACAGACAGCCGGCGCCCGCGGCGTCCTCCAAAACGGCAGGCAGACATGCCGGCGGGGAAAGCCCTCAGCAACCCAGCACCACTCAAAGGGGAAGAGTCCTCCCCTGCCTCAGCTGCGCTGCTGAGCCCCAGGCTCCGCCCCCGGCCGGAGCCTGACCCCGCCCACCGGACTCTGCCTGAGCACAGGTGCACTTCATAGAGCCGCCGGGGGCGGGGGGGCGCCGGTAAATGGGGGCGGGGACCCTCAGCACCAAGGGGGCAGGGTGACCCCTACACCATGGGGAAAGGGGCCGCTCTTCCCCCATGGGGGAAGGAGGCCCACTTCCCCCTTGGGGAACAGTAAACCTTGCCCCGGGGCACACCTGCAGCCTCCTCTCGCACTCACACCAACAGGGGCAGGCCGGGCGCCGGAGGACGCCCTAGACGGAGGGGCGGGGTCACCGTCAGGGAGGGCAACCCCTGCAAGCCTCCGACTGTCTGCGTCCGCGGCGCCCTCCAAAGCTGCAGGCAGACAGGTTGGGGGGGAAAGGCCCGGGCAACCCGGCAGCACTCAAAGGGGAAGAGGCCTCACGTGGCCAGGCAGCGCTGATGGGACTCAGGCCCCGCCCCCGGCCCGAGCCTGACCCCGCCCGCCGGACGCTGCCTGAGCACAGGTGCACTTCACAGAGCCGCGCTAGGGGGCGCTGGCGACGGGGGGCTGGGGTTCGGGGACCCTCAGCCCAAGCGGGTAGGGGGAGCTCTGCAACCACGGGGGTACAGAGTCCAAGAGCCCCGGCAAGGTGCAGGGACCGCAAGCCTGTTTTGGCCATGGGGCCCTCTCCCCCTCGGGGAACACCTGCAACCTCCTCCGCACTCACACCCCGAGGGGCTGACAGTGCGCCCAGGACGCCATAGACGGAGGGGCGGGGTCACCGTCAGGGAGGGTACCACCTGTATGCCTCAGACTATCTGCGTCCGCGGCCTCCTCCAAAGCTGCAGGCAGACAGGTCGGGGGGGAAGGGCCCGGGCCACCCGGCAGCACTCAAAGGGGAAGAGGCCTCACCTGGCCAGGCAGCGCTGATGAGCCTCAGGCCACGCCCCCGGCCGGAGCCTGACCCCGCCCGCCGGACTCTGCCTGAGCACACGTGCAGTTCCCAGGGCCGCCGCTAGGGAGCACTGGCGAGGGTGGGGCTGGGGTTCCGGCACCCTCAGCCCCAAGCGTGTAGGGGGACCTGTGCAACCACGGGGGTACAGATTCCAGAGCCCCGGCAGGTGCAGGGACCGCAAGCCCGTTTTGGCCATGGGGCCCTCTCCCCCTCGGGGGACACCTGCAACCTCCTCCGCACTCACACCCCGAGGGGTGACAGTGCGCTCAGGTCGCCATAGACGGAGGGGCGGGGTCACCGTCAGGGAGGGTACCACCTGTATGCCTCAGACTATCAGCGTCCGCGGCCTCCTCCAAAGCTGCAGGCAGACAGGTCGGGGGGGAAGGGCCCGGGCCACCCGGCAGCACTCAAAGGGGAAGAGGCCTCACCTGGCCTGGCAGCGCTGATGAGCCTCAGGCCCCGCCCCCGGCCGGAGCCTGACCCCGCCCGCCGGACTCTGCCTGAGCACAAGTGCAGTTCCCAGGGCCGCCGCTAGGGAGCGCTGGCGAGGGTGGGGCTGGGGTTCCGGCACCCTCAGCCCCAAGCGGGTAGGGCGACCTGTGCAACCACGGGGGTACAGATTCCAGAGCCCTGGCAAGGTGCAGGGACCGCAAGCCCGTTTTGGCCATGGGGCCCTCTTCCCCTCGGGGGACACCTGCAACCTCCTCCGCACTCACACCCCGAGGGGTGACAGTGCGCTCAGGTCGCCGTAGACGGAGGGGCGGTGTCACCGTCAGGGAGGGTACCCCCTGTATGCCTCGGACTGTCTGCGTCCACGGCCTCCTCCAAAGCTGCAGGAAGACAGGTCGGGGGGGAAAGGCCTGGGCCACCCGGCAGCACTCAAAGGGGAAGAGGCCTCACCTGGCCAGGCAGCGCTGATAGCCTCAGGCCACGCCCCGGGCCGGAGCCTGACCCCGCCCGCCGGACTCTGCCTGAGCACACGTGCAGTTCCCAGGGCCGCCGCTAGGGAGCACTGGCGAGGGTGGGGCTGGGGTTCCGGCACCCTCAGCCCCAAGCGTGTAGGGGGACCTGTGCAACCACGGGGGTACAGATTCCAGAGCCCCGGCAGGTGCAGGGACCGCAAGCCAGTTTTGGCCATGGGGCCCTCTCCCCCTCGGGGGACACCTGCAACCTCCTCCGCACTCACACCCCGAGGGGTGACAGTGCGCTCAGGTCGCCGTAGACGGAGGGGCGGGGTCACCGTCAGGGAGGGTACCCCCTGTATGCCTCGGACTGTCTGCGTCCACGGCCTCCTCCAAAGCTGCAGGAAGACAGGTCGGGGGGGAAAGGCCTGGGCCACCCGGCAGCACTCAAAGGGGAAGAGGCCTCACCTGGCCAGGCAGCGCTGATGAGCCTCAGGCCACGCCCCCGGCCGGAGCCTGGCCCCGCCCGCCGGACTCTGCCTGAGCACAGGTGCAGTTCCCAGCGACGAGGGGGCGCAGGCGAGGGGTTTCGGGGACCTTTAGCCCCCACGGGGGTAGGGGACCCTCTACCCCAGGGGGAAACGGGACCCTCTTCCCCTTTGTGGGAAAAGTAAATCTTCCTCCCGGGGCACACCTGCACCCTCCTCTCGGACTCACAAACCTAGGGGCAGGACGTGTGCCCCAAGACGCCCTAGACGAAGGGGCGGGTTCACCGTCAGGGAGGGCAACCCCTGCAAGCCACAGACAGCCGGCGCCCGCGGCGTCCTCCAAAACGGCAGGCAGACATGCCGGCGGGGAAAGCCCTCAGCAACCCAGCACCACTCAAAGGGGAAGAGTCCTCCCCTGCCTCAGCTGCGCTGCTGAGCCCCAGGCTCCGCCCCCGGCCGGAGCCTGACCCCGCCCACCGGACTCTGCCTGAGCACAGGTGCACTTCATAGAGCCGCCGGGGGCGGGGGGGCGCCGGTAAATGGGGGCGGGGACCCTCAGCACCAAGGGGGCAGGGTGACCCCTACACCATGGGGAAAGGGGCCGCTCTTCCCCCATGGGGGAAGGAGGCCCACTTCCCCCTTGGGGAACAGTAAACCTTGCCCCGGGGCACACCTGCAGCCTCCTCTCGCACTCACACCAACAGGGGCAGGCCGGGCGCCGGAGGACGCCCTAGACGGAGGGGCGGGGTCACCGTCAGGGAGGGCAACCCCTGCAAGCCTCCGACTGTCTGCGTCCGCGGCGCCCTCCAAAGCTGCAGGCAGACAGGTTGGGGGAGAAAGGCCCGGGCAACCCGGCAGCACTCAAAGGGGAAGAGGCCTCACGTGGCCAGGCAGCGCTGATGGGACTCAGGCCCCGCCCCCGGCCCGAGCCTGACCCCGCCCGCCGGACGCTGCCTGAGCACAGGTGCACTTCACAGAGCCGCGCTAGGGGGCGCTGGCGACGGGGGGCTGGGGTTCGGGGACCCTCAGCCCAAGCGGGTAGGGGGAGCTCTGCAACCACGGGGGTACAGAGTCCAAGAGCCCCGGCAAGGTGCAGGGACCGCAAGCCTGTTTTGGCCATGGGGCCCTCTCCCCCTCGGGGAACACCTGCAACCTCCTCCGCACTCACACCCCGAGGGGCTGACAGTGCGCCCAGGACGCCATAGACGGAGGGGCGGGGTCACCGTCAGGGAGGGTACCACCTGTATGCCTCAGACTATCTGCGTCCGCGGCCTCCTCCAAAGCTGCAGGCAGACAGGTCGGGGGGGAAGGGCCCGGGCCACCCGGCAGCACTCAAAGGGGAAGAGGCCTCACCTGGCCAGGCAGCGCTGATGAGCCTCAGGCCACGCCCCCGGCCGGAGCCTGACCCCGCCCGCCGGACTCTGCCTGAGCACACGTGCAGTTCCCAGGGCCGCCGCTAGGGAGCACTGGCGAGGGTGGGGCTGGGGTTCCGGCACCCTCAGCCCCAAGCGTGTAGGGGGACCTGTGCAACCACGGGGGTACAGATTCCAGAGCCCCGGCAGGTGCAGGGACCGCAAGTCCGTTTTGGCCATGGGGCCCTCTCCCCCTCGGGGGACACCTGCAACCTCCTCCGCACTCACACCCCGAGGGGTGACAGTGCGCTCAGGTCGCCATAGACGGAGGGGCGGGGTCACCGTCAGGGAGGGTACCACCTGTATGCCTCAGACTATCTGCGTCCGCGGCCTCCTCCAAAGCTGCAGGCAGACAGGTCGGGGGGGAAGGGCCCGGGCCACCCGGCAGCACTCAAAGGGGAAGAGGCCTCACCTGGCCTGGCAGCGCTGATGAGCCTCAGGCCCCGCCCCCGGCCGGAGCCTGACCCCGCCCGCCGGACTCTGCCTGAGCACACGTGCAGTTCCCAGGGCCGCCGCTAGGGAGCGCTGGCGAGGGTGGGGCTGGGGTTCCGGCACCCTCAGCCCCAAGCGGGTAGGGCGACCTGTGCAACCACGGGGGTACAGATTCCAGAGCCCTGGCAAGGTGCAGGGACCGCAAGCCCGTTTTGGCCATGGGGCCCTCTTCCCCTCGGGGGACACCTGCAACCTCCTCCGCACTCACACCCCGAGGGGTGACAGTGCGCTCAGGTCGCCGTAGACGGAGGGGCGGTGTCACCGTCAGGGAGGGCACCCCCTGTATGCCTCGGACTGTCTGCGTCCACGGCCTCCTCCAAAGCTGCAGGAAGACAGGTCGGGGGGGAAAGGCCTGGGCCACCCGGCAGCACTCAAAGGGGAAGAGGCCTCACCTGGCCAGGCAGCGCTGATAGCCTCAGGCCACGCCCCGGGCCGGAGCCTGACCCCGCCCGCCGGACTCTGCCTGAGCACACGTGCAGTTCCCAGGGCCGCCGCTAGGGAGCACTGGCGAGGGTGGGGCTGGGGTTCCGGCACCCTCAGCCCCAAGCGTGTAGGGGGACCTGTGCAACCACGGGGGTACAGATTCCAGAGCCCCGGCAGGTGCAGGGACCGCAAGCCAGTTTTGGCCATGGGGCCCTCTCCCCCTCGGGGGACACCTGCAACCTCCTCCGCACTCACACCCCGAGGGGTGACAGTGCGCTCAGGTCGCCGTAGACGGAGGGGCGGGGTCACCGTCAGGGAGGGTACCCCCTGTATGCCTCGGACTGTCTGCGTCCACGGCCTCCTCCAAAGCTGCAGGAAGACAGGTCGGGGGGGAAAGGCCTGGGCCACCCGGCAGCACTCAAAGGGGAAGAGGCCTCACCTGGCCAGGCAGCGCTGATGAGCCTCAGGCCACGCCCCCGGCCGGAGCCTGGCCCCGCCCGCCGGACTCTGCCTGAGCACAGGTGCAGTTCCCAGCGACGAGGGGGCGCAGGCGAGGGGTTTCGGGGACCTTTAGCCCCCACGGGGGTAGGGGACCCTCTACCCCAGGGGGAAACGGGACCCTCTTCCCCTTTGTGGGAAAAGTAAATCTTCCTCCCGGGGCACACCTGCACCCTCCTCTCGGACTCACAAACCTAGGGGCAGGACGTGTGCCCCAAGACGCCCTAGACGAAGGGGCGGGTTCACCGTCAGGGAGGGCAACCCCTGCAAGCCACAGACAGCCGGCGCCCGCGGCGTCCTCCAAAACGGCAGGCAGACATGCCGGCGGGGAAAGCCCTCAGCAACCCAGCACCACTCAAAGGGGAAGAGTCCTCCCCTGCCTCAGCTGCGCTGCTGAGCCCCAGGCTCCGCCCCCGGCCGGAGCCTGACCCCGCCCACCGGACTCTGCCTGAGCACAGGTGCACTTCATAGAGCCGCCGGGGGCGGGGGGGCGCCGGTAAATGGGGGCGGGGACCCTCAGCACCAAGGGGGCAGGGTGACCCCTACACCATGGGGAAAGGGGCCGCTCTTCCATCATGGGGGAAGGAGGCCCACTTCCCCCTTGGGGAACAGTAAACCTTGCCCCGGGGCACACCTGCAGCCTCCTCTCGCACTCACACCAACAGGGGCAGGCCGGGCGCCGGAGGACGCCCTAGACGGAGGGGCGGGGTCACCGTCAGGGAGGGCAACCCCTGCAAGCCTCCGACTGTCTGCGTCCGCGGCGCCCTCCAAAGCTGCAGGCAGACAGGTTGGGGGGGAAAGGCCCGGGCAACCCGGCAGCACTCAAAGGGGAAGAGGCCTCACGTGGCCAGGCAGCGCTGATGGGACTCAGGCCCCGCCCCCGGCCCGAGCCTGACCCCGCCCGCCGGACGCTGCCTGAGCACAGGTGCACTTCACAGAGCCGCGCTAGGGGGCGCTGGCGACGGGGGGCTGGGGTTCGGGGACCCTCAGCCCAAGCGGGTAGGGGGAGCTCTGCAACCACGGGGGTACAGAGTCCAAGAGCCCCGGCAAGGTGCAGGGACCGCAAGCCTGTTTTGGCCATGGGGCCCTCTCCCCCTCGGGGAACACCTGCAACCTCCTCCGCACTCACACCCCGAGGGGCTGACAGTGCGCCCAGGACGCCATAGACGGAGGGGCGGGGTCACCGTCAGGGAGGGTACCACTTGTATGCCTCAGACTATCTGCGTCCGCGGCCTCCTCCAAAGCTGCAGGCAGACAGGTCGGGGGGGAAGGGCCCGGGCCACCCGGCAGCACTCAAAGGGGAAGAGGCCTCACCTGGCCAGGCAGCGCTGATGAGCCTCAGGCCACGCCCCCGGCCGGAGCCTGACCCCGCCCGCCGGACTCTGCCTGAGCACACGTGCAGTTCCCAGGGCCGCCGCTAGGGAGCACTGGCGAGGGTGGGGCTGGGGTTCCGGCACCCTCAGCCCCAAGCGTGTAGGGGGACCTGTGCAACCACGGGGGTACAGATTCCAGAGCCCCGGCAGGTGCAGGGACCGCAAGCCCGTTTTGGCCATGGGGCCCTCTCCCCCTCGGGGGACACCTGCAACCTCCTCCGCACTCACACCCCGAGGGGTGACAGTGCGCTCAGGTCGCCATAGACGGAGGGGCGGGGTCACCGTCAGGGAGGGTACCACCTGTATGCCTCAGACTATCTGCGTCCGCGGCCTCCTCCAAAGCTGCAGGCAGACAGGTCGGGGGGGAAGGGCCCGGGCCACCCGGCAGCACTCAAAGGGGAAGAGGCCTCACCTGGCCTGGCAGCGCTGATGAGCCTCAGGCCCCGCCCCCGTTCGGAGCCTGACCCCGCCCACCGGACTCTGCCTGAGCACAGGTGCACTTCATAGAGCCGCCGGGGGCGGGGGGCCGCCGGTAAATGGGGGCGGGGACCCTCAGCACCAAGGGGGCAGGGTGACCCCTACACCATGGGGAAAGGGGCCGCTCTTCCCCCATGGGGGAAGGAGGCCCACTTCCCCCTTGGGGAACAGTAAACCTTGCCCCGGGGCACACCTGCAGCCTCCTCTCGCACTCACACCAACAGGGGCAGGCCGGGCGCCGGAGGACGCCCTAGACGGAGGGGCGGGGTCACCGTCAGGGAGGGCAACCCCTGCAAGCCTCCGACTGTCTGCGTCCGCGGCGCCCTCCAAAGCTGCAGGCAGACAGGTTGGGGGGGAAAGGCCCGGGCAACCCGGCAGCACTCAAAGGGGAAGAGGCCTCACGTGGCCAGGCAGCGCTGATGGGACTCAGGCCCCGCCCCCGGCCCGAGCCTGACCCCGCCCGCCGGACGCTGCCTGAGCACAGGTGCACTTCACAGAGCCGCGCTAGGGGGCGCTGGCGACGGGGGGCTGGGGTTCGGGGACCCTCAGCCCAAGCGGGTAGGGGTAGCTCTGCAACCACGGGGGTACAGAGTCCAAGAGCCCCGGCAAGGTGCAGGGACCGCAAGCCTGTTTTGGCCATGGGGCCCTCTCCCCCTCGGGGAACACCTGCAACCTCCTCCGCACTCACACCCCGAGGGGCTGACAGTGCGCCCAGGACGCCATAGACGGAGGGGCGGGGTCACCGTCAGGGAGGGTACCACCTGTATGCCTCAGACTATCTGCGTCCGCGGCCTCCTCCAAAGCTGCAGGCAGACAGGTCGGGGGGGAAGGGCCCGGGCCACCCGGCAGCACTCAAAGGGGAAGAGGCCTCACCTGGCCTGGCAGCGCTGATGAGCCTCAGGCCCCGCCCCCGGCCGGAGCCTGACCCCGCCCGCCGGACTCTGCCTGAGCACACGTGCAGTTCCCAGGGCCGCCGCTAGGGAGCGCTGGCGAGGGTGGGGCTGGGGTTTCGGCACCCTCAGCCCCAAGCGGGTAGGGCGACCTGTGCAACCACGGGGGTACAGATTCCAGAGCCCTGGCAAGGTGCAGGGACCGCAAGCCCGTTTTGGCCATGGGGCCCTCTTCCCCTCGGGGGACACCTGCAACCTCCTCCGCACTCACACCCCGAGGGGTGAAAGTGCGCTCAGGTCGCCGTAGACGGAGGGGCGGTGTCACCGTCAGGGAGGGTACCCCCTGTATGCCTCGGACTGTCTGCGTCCACGGCCTCCTCCAAAGCTGCAGGAAGACAGGTCGGGGGGGAAAGGCCTGGGCCACCCGGCAGCACTCAAAGGGGAAGAGGCCTCACCTGGCCAGGCAGCGCTGATAGCCTCAGGCCACGCCCCGGGCCGGAGCCTGACCCCGCCCGCCGGACTCTGCCTGAGCACACGTGCAGTTCCCAGGGCCGCCGCTAGGGAGCACTGGCGAGGGTGGGGCTGGGGTTCCGGCACCCTCAGCCCCAAGCGTGTAGGGGGACCTGTGCAACCACGGGGGTACAGATTCCAGAGCCCCGGCAGGTGCAGGGACCGCAAGCCAGTTTTGGCCATGGGGCCCTCTCCCCCTCGGGGGACACCTGCAACCTCCTCCGCACTCACACCCCGAGGGGTGACAGTGCGCTCAGGTCGCCGTAGACGGAGGGGCGGGGTCACCGTCAGGGAGGGTACCCCCTGTATGCCTCGGACTGTCTGCGTCCACGGCCTCCTCCAAAGCTGCAGGAAGACAGGTCGGGGGGGAAAGGCCTGGGCCACCCGGCAGCACTCAAAGGGGAAGAGGCCTCACCTGGCCAGGCAGCGCTGATGAGCCTCAGGCCACGCCCCCGGCCGGAGCCTGACCCCGCCCGCCGGACTCTGCCTGAGCACAGGTGCAGTTCCCAGCGACGAGGGGGCGCAGGCGAGGGGTTTCGGGGACCTTTAGCCCCCACGGGGGTAGGGGACCCTCTACCCCAGGGGGAAACGGGACCCTCTTCCCCTTTGTGGGAAAAGTAAATCTTCCTCCCGGGGCACACCTGCACCCTCCTCTCGGACTCACAAACCTAGGGGCAGGACGTGTGCCCCAAGACGCCCTAGACGAAGGGGCGGGTTCACCGTCAGGGAGGGCAACCCCTGCAAGCCACAGACAGCCGGCGCCCGCGGCGTCCTCCAAAACGGCAGGCAGACATGCCGGCGGGGAAAGCCCTCAGCAACCCAGCACCACTCAAAGGGGAAGAGTCCTCCCCTGCCACAGCTGCGCTGCTGAGCCCCAGGCTCCGCCCCCGGCCGGAGCCTGACCCCGCCCACCGGACTCTGCCTGAGCACAGGTGCACTTCATAGAGCCGCCGGGGGCGGGGGGGCGCCGGTAAATGGGGGCGGGGACCCTCAGCACCAAGGGGGCAGGGTGACCCCTACACCATGGGGAAAGGGGCCGCTCTTCCATCATGGGGGAAGGAGGCCCACTTCCCCCTTGGGGAACAGTAAACCTTGCCCCGGGGCACACCTGCAGCCTCCTCTCGCACTCACACCAACAGGGGCAGGCCGGGAGCCGGAGGACGCCCTAGACGGAGGGGCGGGGTCACCGTCAGGGAGGGCAACCCCTGCAAGCCTCCGACTGTCTGCGTCCGCGGCGCCCTCCAAAGCTGCAGGCAGACAGGTTGGGGGGGAAAGGCCCGGGCAACCCGGCAGCACTCAAAGGGGAAGAGGCCTCACGTGGCCAGGCAGCGCTGATGGGACTCAGGCCCCGCCCCCGGCCCGAGCCTGACCCCGCCCGCCGGACGCTGCCTGAGCACAGGTGCACTTCACAGAGCCGCGCTAGGGGGCGCTGGCGACGGGGGGCTGGGGTTCGGGGACCCTCAGCCCAAGCGGGTAGGGGGAGCTCTGCAACCACGGGGGTACAGAGTCCAAGAGCCCCGGCAAGGTGCAGGGACCGCAAGCCTGTTTTGGCCATGGGGCCCTCTCCCCCTCGGGCAACACCTGCAACCTCCTCCGCACTCACACCCCGAGGGGCTGACAGTGCGCCCAGGACGCCATAGACGGAGGGGCGGGGTCACCGTCAGGGAGGGTACCACCTGTATGCCTCAGACTATCTGCGTCCGCGGCCTCCTCCAAAGCTGCAGGCAGACAGGTCGGGGGGGAAGGGCCCGGGCCACCCGGCAGCACTCAAAGGGGAAGAGGCCTCACCTGGCCTGGCAGCGCTGATGAGCCTCAGGCCCCGCCCCCGGCCGGAGCCTGACTCCGCCCGCCGGACTCTGCCTGAGCACAGGTGCAGTTCCCAGGGCCGCCGCTAGGGGGCGCTGGCGAGGGTGGGGCTGGGGTTCCGGCACCCTCAGCCCCAAGCGTGTAGGGGGACCTGTGCAACCACGGGGGTACAGATTCCAGAGCCCCGGCAGGTGCAGGGACCGCAAGCCAGTTTTGGCCATGGGGCCCTCTCCCCCTCGGGGGACACCTGCAACCTCCTCCGCACTCACACCCCGAGGGGTGACAGTGCGCTCAGGTCGCCGTAGACGGAGGGGCGGTGTCACCGTCAGGGAGGGTACCCCCTGTATGCCTCGGACTGTCTGCGTCCACGGCCTCCTCCAAAGCTGCAGGAAGACAGGTCGGGGGGGAAAGGCCTGGGCCACCCGGCAGCACTCAAAGGGGAAGAGGCCTCACCTGGCCAGGCAGCGCTGATAGCCTCAGGCCACGCCCCGGGCCGGAGCCTGACCCCGCCCGCCGGACTCTGCCTGAGCACACGTGCAGTTCCCAGGGCCGCCGCTAGGGAGCACTGGCGAGGGTGGGGCTGGGGTTCCGGCACCCTCAGCCCCAAGCGTGTAGGGGGACCTGTGCAACCACGGGGGTACAGATTCCAGAGCCCCGGCAGGTGCTGGGACCGCAAGCCAGTTTTGGCCATGGGGCCCTCTCCCCCTCGGGGGACACCTGCAACCTCCTCCGCACTCACACCCCGAGGGGTGACAGTGCGCCCAGGACGCCATAGACGGAGGGGCGGGGTCACCGTCAGGGAGGGTACCCCCTGTATGCCTCGGACTGTCTGCGTCCACGGCCTCCTCCAAAGCTGCAGGAAGACAGGTCGGGGGGGAAAGGCCTGGGCCACCCGGCAGCACTCAAAGGGGAAGAGGCCTCACCTGGCCAGGCAGCGCTGATGAGCCTCAGGCCACGCCCCCGGCCGGAGCCTGGCCCCGCCCGCCGGACTCTGCCTGAGCACAGGTGCAGTTCCCAGCGACGAGGGGGCGCAGGCGAGGGGTTTCGGGGACCTTTAGCCCCCACGGGGGTAGGGGACCCTCTACCCCAGGGGGAAACGGGACCCTCTTCCCCTTTGTGGGAAAAGTAAATCTTCCTCCCGGGGCACACCTGCACCCTCCTCTCGGACTCACAAACCTAGGGGCAGGACGTGTGCCCCAAGACGCCCTAGACGAAGGGGCGGGTTCACCGTCAGGGAGGGCAACCCCTGCAAGCCACAGACAGCCGGCGCCCGCGGCGTCCTCCAAAACGGCAGGCAGACATGCCGGCGGGGAAAGCCCTCAGCAACCCAGCACCACTCAAAGGGGAAGAGTCCTCCCCTGCCTCAGCTGCGCTGCTGAGCCCCAGGCTCCGCCCCCGGCCGGAGCCTGACCCCGCCCACCGGACTCTGCCTGAGCACAGGTGCACTTCATAGAGCCGCCGGGGGCGGGGGGGCGCCGGTAAATGGGGGCGGGGACCCTCAGCACCAAGGGGGCAGGGTGACCCCTACACCATGGGGAAAGGGGCCGCTCTTCCATCATGGGGGAAGGAGGCCCACTTCCCCCTTGGGGAACAGTAAACCTTGCCCCGGGGCACACCTGCAGCCTCCTCTCGCACTCACACCAACAGGGGCAGGCCGGGCGCCGGAGGACGCCCTAGACGGAGGGGCGGGGTCACCGTCAGGGAGGGCAACCCCTGCAAGCCTCCGACTGTCTGCGTCCGCGGCGCCCTCCAAAGCTGCAGGCAGACAGGTTGGGGGGGAAAGGCCCGGGCAACCCGGCAGCACTCAAAGGGGAAGAGGCCTCACGTGGCCAGGCAGCGCTGATGGGACTCAGGCCCCGCCCCCGGCCCGAGCCTGACCCCGCCCGCCGGACGCTGCCTGAGCACAGGTGCACTTCACAGAGCCGCGCTAGGGGGCGCTGGCGACGGGGGGCTGGGGTTCGGGGACCCTCAGCCCAAGCGGGTAGGGGGAGCTCTGCAACCACGGGGGTACAGAGTCCAAGAGCCCCGGCAAGGTGCAGGGACCGCAAGCCTGTTTTGGCCATGGGGCCCTCTCCCCCTCGGGGAACACCTGCAACCTCCTCCGCACTCACACCCCGAGGGGCTGACAGTGCGCCCAGGACGCCATAGACGGAGGGGCGGGGTCACCGTCAGGGAGGGTACCACCTGTATGCCTCAGACTATCTGCGTCCGCGGCCTCCTCCAAAGCTGCAGGCAGACAGGTCGGGGGGGAAGGGCCCGGGCCACCCGGCAGCACTCAAAGGGGAAGAGGCCTCACCTGGCCTGGCAGCGCTGATGAGCCTCAGGCCCCGCCCCCGGCCGGAGCCTGACCCCGCCCGCCGGACTCTGCCTGAGCACAGGTGCAGTTCCCAGGGCCGCCGCTAGGGGGAGCTGGCGAGGGTGGGGCTGGGGTTCCGGCACCCTCAGCCCCAAGCGGGTAGGGCGACCTGTGCAACCACGGGGGTACAGATTCCAGAGCCCTGGCAAGGTGCAGGGACCGCAAGCCCGTTTTGGCCATGGGGCCCTCTTCCCCTCGGGGGACACCTGCAACCTCCTCCGCACTCACACCCCGAGGGGTGACAGTGCGCTCAGGTCGCCGTAGACGGAGGGGCGGGGTCACCGTCAGGGAGGGTACCCCCTGTATGCCTCGGACTGTCTGCGTCCACGGCCTCCTCCAAAGCTGCAGGAAGACAGGTCGGGGGGGAAAGGCCTGGGCCACCCGGCAGCACTCAAAGGGGAAGAGGCCTCACCTGGCCAGGCAGCGCTGATGAGCCTCAGGCCACGCCCCCGGCCGGAGCCTGGCCCCGCCCGCCGGACTCTGCCTGAGCACAGGTGCAGTTCCCAGCGACGAGGGGGCGCAGGCGAGGGGTTTCGGGGACCTTTAGCCCCCACGGGGGTAGGGGACCCTCTACCCCAGGGGGAAACGGGACCCTCTTCCCCTTTGTGGGAAAAGTAAATCTTCCTCCCGGGGCACACCTGCACCCTCCTCTCGGACTCACAAACCCAGGGGCAGGACGTGTGCCCCACGACGCCCTAGACGAAGGGGCGGGTTCACCGTCAGGGAGGGCAACCCCTGCAAGCCACAGACAGCCGGCGCCCGCGGCGTCCTCCAAAACGGCAGGCAGACATGCCGGCGGGGAAAGCCCTCAGCAACCCAGCACCACTCAAAGGGGAAGAGTCCTCCCCTGCCTCAGCTGCGCTGCTGAGCCCCAGGCTCCGCCCCCGGCCGGAGCCTGACCCCGCCCACCGGACTCTGCCTGAGCACAGGTGCACTTCATAGAGCCGCCGGGGGCGGGGGGGCGCCGGTAAATGGGGGCGGGGACCCTCAGCACCAAGGGGGCAGGGTGACCCCTACACCATGGGGAAAGGGGCCGCTCTTCCCCCATGGGGGAAGGAGGCCCACTTCCCCCTTGGGGAACAGTAAACCTTGCCCCGGGGCACACCTGCAGCCTCCTCTCGCACTCACACCAACAGGGGCAGGCCGGGCGCCGGAGGACGCCCTAGACGGAGGGGCGGGGTCACCGTCAGGGAGGGCAACCCCTGCAAGCCTCCGACTGTCTGCGTCCGCGGCGCCCTCCAAAGCTGCAGGCAGACAGGTTGGGGGGGAAAGGCCCGGGCAACCCGGCAGCACTCAAAGGGGAAGAGGCCTCACGTGGCCAGGCAGCGCTGATGGGACTCAGGCCCCGCCCCCGGCCCGAGCCTGACCCCGCCCGCCGGACGCTGCCTGAGCACAGGTGCACTTCACAGAGCCGCGCTAGGGGGCGCTGGCGACGGGGGGCTGGGGTTCGGGGACCCTCAGCCCAAGCGGGTAGGGGGAGCTCTGCAACCACGGGGGTACAGAGTCCAAGAGCCCCGGCAAGGTGCAGGGACCGCAAGCCTGTTTTGGCCATGGGGCCCTCTCCCCCTCGGGGAACACCTGCAACCTCCTCCGCACTCACACCCCGAGGGGCTGACAGTGCGCCCAGGACGCCATAGACGGAGGGGCGGGGTCACCGTCAGGGAGGGTACCACCTGTATGCCTCAGACTATCTGCGTCCGCGGCCTCCTCCAAAGCTGCAGGCAGACAGGTCGGGGGGGAAGGGCCCGGGCCACCCGGCAGCACTCAAAGGGGAAGAGGCCTCACCTGGCCTGGCAGCGCTGATGAGCCTCAGGCCCCGCCCCCGGCCGGAGCCTGACCCCGCCCGCCGGACTCTGCCTGAGCACAGGTGCAGTTCCCAGGGCCGCCGCTAGGGGGCGCTGGCGAGGGTGGGGCTGGGGTTCCGGCACCCTCAGCCCCAAGCGGGTAGGGCGACCTGTGCAACCACGGGGGTACAGATTCCAGAGCCCTGGCAAGGTGCAGGGACCGCAAGCCCGTTTTGGCCATGGGGCCCTCTTCCCCTCGGGGGACACCTGCAACCTCCTCCGCACTCACACCCCGAGGGGTGACAGTGCGCTCAGGTCGCCGTAGACGGAGGGGCGGGGTCACCGTCAGGGAGGGTACCCCCTGTATGCCTCGGACTGTCTGCGTCCACGGCCTCCTCCAAAGCTGCAGGAAGACAGGTCGGGGGGGAAAGGCCTGGGCCACCCGGCAGCACTCAAAGGGGAAGAGGCCTCACCTGGCCAGGCAGCGCTGATGAGCCTCAGGCCACGCCCCCGGCCGGAGCCTGACCCCGCCCGCCGGACTCTGCCTGAGCACACGTGCAGTTCCCAGGGCCGCCGCTAGGGAGCACTGGCGAGGGTGGGGCTGGGGTTCCGGCACCCTCAGCCCCAAGCGGGTAGGGCGACCTGTGCAATCACGGGGGTACAGATTCCAGAGCCCTGGCAAGGTGCAGGGACCGCAAGCCCGTTTTGGCCATGGGGCCCTCTTCCCCTCGGGGGACACCTGCAACCTCCTCCGCACTCACACCCCGAGGGGTGACAGTGCGCTCAGGTCGCCGTAGACGGAGGGGCGGGGTCACCGTCAGGGAGGGTACCCCCTGTATGCCTCGGACTGTCTGCGTCCACGGCCTCCTCCAAAGCTGCAGGAAGACAGGTCGGGGGGGAAAGGCCTGGGCCACCCGGCAGCACTCAAAGGGGAAGAGGCCTCACCTGGCCAGGCAGCGCTGATAGCCTCAGGCCACGCCCCGGGCCGGAGCCTGACCCCGCCCGCCGGACTCTGCCTGAGCACACGTGCAGTTCCCAGGGCCGCCGCTAGGGAGCACTGGCGAGGGTGGGGCTGGGGTTCCGGCACCCTCAGCCCCAAGCGTGTAGGGGGACCTGTGCAACCACGGGGGTACAGATTCCAGAGCCCCGGCAGGTGCAGGGACCGCAAGCCAGTTTTGGCCATGGGGCCCTCTCCCCCTCGGGGGACACCTGCAACCTCCTCCGCACTCACACCCCGAGGGGTGACAGTGCGCTCAGGTCGCCGTAGACGGAGGGGCGGGGTCACCGTCAGGGAGGGTACCCCCTGTATGCCTCGGACTGTCTGCGTCCACGGCCTCCTCCAAAGCTGCAGGAAGACAGGTCGGGGGGGAAAGGCCTGGGCCACCCGGCAGCACTCAAAGGGGAAGAGGCCTCACCTGGCCAGGCAGCGCTGATGAGCCTCAGGCCACGCCCCCGGCCGGAGCCTGGCCCCGCCCGCCGGACTCTGCCTGAGCACAGGTGCAGTTCCCAGCGACGAGGGGGCGCAGGCGAGGGGTTTCGGGGACCTTTAGCCCCCACGGGGGTAGGGGACCCTCTACCCCAGGGGGAAACGGGACCCTCTTCCCCTTTGTGGGAAAAGTAAATCTTCCTCCCGGGGCACACCTGCACCCTCCTCTCGGACTCACAAACCTAGGGGCAGGTCGTGTGCCCCAAGACGCCCTAGACGAAGGGGCGGGTTCACCGTCAGGGAGGGCAACCCCTGCAAGCCACAGACAGCCGGCGCCCGCGGCGTCCTCCAAAACGGCAGGCAGACATGCCGGCGGGGAAAGCCCTCAGCAACCCAGCACCACTCAAAGGGGAAGAGTCCTCCCCTGCCTCAGCTGCGCTGCTGAGCCCCAGGCTCCGCCCCCGGCCGGAGCCTGACCCCGCCCACCGGACTCTGCCTGAGCACAGGTGCACTTCATAGAGCCGCCGGGGGCGGGGGGGCGCCGGTAAATGGGGGCGGGGACCCTCAGCACCAAGGGGGCAGGGTGACCCCTACACCATGGGGAAAGGGGCCGCTCTTCCATCATGGGGGAAGGAGGCCCACTTCCCCCTTGGGGAACAGTAAACCTTGCCCCGGGGCACACCTGCAGCCTCCTCTCGCACTCACACCAACAGGGGCAGGCCGGGCGCCGGAGGACGCCCTAGACGGAGGGGCGGGGTCACCGTCAGGGAGGGCAACCCCTGCAAGCCTCCGACTGTCTGCGTCCGCGGCGCCCTCCAAAGCTGCAGGCAGACAGGTTGGGGGGGAAAGGCCCGGGCAACCCGGCAGCACTCAAAGGGGAAGAGGCCTCACGTGGCCAGGCAGCGCTGATGGGACTCAGGCCCCGCCCCCGGCCCGAGCCTGACCCCGCCCGCCGGACGCTGCCTGAGCACAGGTGCACTTCACAGAGCCGCGCTAGGGGGCGCTGGCGACGGGGGGCTGGGGTTCGGGGACCCTCAGCCCAAGCGGGTAGGGGGAGCTCTGCAACCACGGGGGTACAGAGTCCAAGAGCCCCGGCAAGGTGCAGGGACCGCAAGCCTGTTTTGGCCATGGGGCCCTCTCCCCCTCGGGGAACACCTGCAACCTCCTCCGCACTCACACCCCGAGGGGCTGACAGTGCGCCCAGGACGCCATAGACGGAGGGGCGGGGTCACCGTCAGGGAGGGTACCACCTGTATGCCTCAGACTATCTGCGTCCGCGGCCTCCTCCAAAGCTGCAGGCAGACAGGTCGGGGGGGAAGGGCCCGGGCCACCCGGCAGCACTCAAAGGGGAAGAGGCCTCACCTGGCCTGGCAGCGCTGATGAGCCTCAGGCCCCGCCCCCGGCCGGAGCCTGACCCCGCCCGCCGGACTCTGCCTGAGCACACGTGCAGTTCCCAGGGCCGCCGCTAGGGAGCGCTGGCGAGGGTGGGGCTGGGGTTCCGGCACCCTCAGCCCCAAGCGGGTAGGGCGACCTGTGCAACCACGGGGGTACAGATTACAGAGCCCTGGCAAGGTGCAGGGACCGCAAGCCCGTTTTGGCCATGGGGCCCTCTTCCCCTCGGGGGACACCTGCAACCTCCTCCGCACTCACACCCCGAGGGGTGACAGTGCGCTCAGGTCGCCGTAGACGGAGGGGCGGTGTCACCGTCAGGGAGGGTACCCCCTGTATGCCTCGGACTGTCTGCGTCCACGGCCTCCTCCAAAGCTGCAGGAAGACAGGTCGGGGGGGAAAGGCCTGGGCCACCCGGCAGCACTCAAAGGGGAAGAGGCCTCACCTGGCCAGGCAGCGCTGATAGCCTCAGGCCACGCCCCGGGCCGGAGCCTGACCCCGCCCGCCGGACTCTGCCTGAGCACACGTGCAGTTCCCAGGGCCGCCGCTAGGGAGCACTGGCGAGGGTGGGGCTGGGGTTCCGGCACCCTCAGCCCCAAGCGTGTAGGGGGACCTGTGCAACCACGGGGGTACAGATTCCAGAGCCCCGGCAGGTGCAGGGACCGCAAGCCAGTTTTGGCCATGGGGCCCTCTCCCCCTCGGGGGACACCTGCAACCTCCTCCGCACTCACACCCCGAGGGGTGACAGTGCGCTCAGGTCGCCGTAGACGGAGGGGCGGGGTCACCGTCAGGGAGGGTACCCCCTGTATGCCTCGGACTGTCTGCGTCCACGGCCTCCTCCAAAGCTGCAGGAAGACAGGTCGGGGGGGAAAGGCCTGGGCCACCCGGCAGCACTCAAAGGGGAAGAGGCCTCACCTGGCCAGGCAGCGCTGATGAGCCTCAGGCCACGCCCCCGGCCGGAGCCTGGCCCCGCCCGCCGGACTCTGCCTGAGCACAGGTGCAGTTCCCAGCGACGAGGGGGCGCAGGCGAGGGGTTTCGGGGACCTTTAGCCCCCACGGGGGTAGGGGACCCTCTACCCCAGGGGGAAACGGGACCCTCTTCCCCTTTGTGGGAAAAGTAAATCTTCCTCCCGGGGCACACCTGCACCCTCCTCTCGGACTCACAAACCCAGGGGCAGGACGTGTGCCCCAAGACGCCCTAGACGAAGGGGCGGGTTCACCGTCAGGGAGGGCAACCCCTGCAAGCCACAGACAGCCGGCGCCCGCGGCGTCCTCCAAAACGGCAGGCAGACATGCCGGCGGGGAAAGCCCTCAGCAACCCAGCACCACTCAAAGGGGAAGAGTCCTCCCCTGCCTCAGCTGCGCTGCTGAGCCCCAGGCTCCGCCCCCGGCCGGAGCCTGACCCCGCCCACCGGACTCTGCCTGAGCACAGGTGCACTTCATAGAGCCGCCGGGGGCGGGGGGGCGCCGGTAAATGGGGGCGGGGACCCTCAGCACCAAGGGGGCAGGGTGACCCCTACACCATGGGGAAAGGGGCCGCTCTTCCCCCATGGGGGAAGGAGGCCCACTTCCCCCTTGGGGAACAGTAAACCTTGCCCCGGGGCACACCTGCAGCCTCCTCTCGCACTCACACCAACAGGGGCAGGCCGGGCGCCGGAGGACGCCCTAGACGGAGGGGCGGGGTCACCGTCAGGGAGGGCAACCCCTGCAAGCCTCCGACTGTCTGCGTCCGCGGCGCCCTCCAAAGCTGCAGGCAGACAGGTTGGGGGGGAAAGGCCCGGGCAACCCGGCAGCACTCAAAGGGGAAGAGGCCTCACGTGGCCAGGCAGCGCTGATGGGACTCAGGCCCCGCCCCCGGCCCGAGCCTGACCCCGCCCGCCGGACGCTGCCTGAGCACAGGTGCACTTCACAGAGCCGCGCTAGGGGGCGCTGGCGACGGGGGGCTGGGGTTCGGGGACCCTCAGCCCAAGCGGGTAGGGGGAGCTCTGCAACCACGGGGGTACAGAGTCCAAGAGCCCCGGCAAGGTGCAGGGACCGCAAGCCTGTTTTGGCCATGGGGCCCTCTCCCCCTCGGGGAACACCTGCAACCTCCTCCGCACTCACACCCCGAGGGGCTGACAGTGCGCCCAGGACGCCATAGACGGAGGGGCGGGGTCACCGTCAGGGAGGGTACCACCTGTATGCCTCAGACTATCTGCGTCCGCGGCCTCCTCCAAAGCTGCAGGCAGACAGGTCGGGGGGGAAGGGCCCGGGCCACCCGGCAGCACTCAAAGGGGAAGAGGCCTCACCTGGCCTGGCAGCGCTGATGAGCCTCAGGCCCCGCCCCCGGCCGGAGCCTGACCCCGCCCGCCGGACTCTGCCTGAGCACAGGTGCAGTTCCCAGGGCCGCCACTAGGGGGCGCTGGCGAGGGTGGGGCTGGGGTTCCGGCACCCTCAGCCCCAAGCGGGTAGGGCGACCTGTGCAACCACGGGGGTACAGATTCCAGAGCCCTGGCAAGGTGCAGGGACCGCAAGCCCGTTTTGGCCATGGGGCCCTCTTCCCCTCGGGGGACACCTGCAACCTCCTCCGCACTCACACCCCGAGGGGTGACAGTGCGCTCAGGTCGCCGTAGACGGAGGGGCGGGGTCACCGTCAGGGAGGGTACCCCCTGTATGCCTCGGACTGTCTGCGTCCACGGCCTCCTCCAAAGCTGCAGGAAGACAGGTCGGGGGGGAAAGGCCTGGGCCACCCGGCAGCACTCAAAGGGGAAGAGGCCTCACCTGGCCAGGCAGCGCTGATGAGCCTCAGGCCACGCCCCCGGCCGGAGCCTGACCCCGCCCGCCGGACTCTGCCTGAGCACACGTGCAGTTCCCAGGGCCGCCGCTAGGGAGCACTGGCGAGGGTGGGGCTGGGGTTCCGGCACCCTCAGCCCCAAGCGGGTAGGGCGACCTGTGCAATCACGGGGGTACAGATTCCAGAGCCCTGGCAAGGTGCAGGGACCGCAAGCCCGTTTTGGCCATGGGGCCCTCTTCCCCTCGGGGGACACCTGCAACCTCCTCCGCACTCACACCCCGAGGGGTGACAGTGCGCTCAGGTCGCCGTAGACGGAGGGGCGGGGTCACCGTCAGGGAGGGTACCCCCTGTATGCCTCGGACTGTCTGCGTCCACGGCCTCCTCCAAAGCTGCAGGAAGACAGGTCGGGGGGGAAAGGCCTGGGCCACCCGGCAGCACTCAAAGGGGAAGAGGCCTCACCTGGCCAGGCAGCGCTGATGAGCCTCAGGCCACGCCCCCGGCCGGAGCCTGGCCCCGCCCGCCGGACTCTGCCTGAGCACAGGTGCAGTTCCCAGCGACGAGGGGGCGCAGGCGAGGGGTTTCGGGGACCTTTAGCCCCCACGGGGGTAGGGGACCCTCTACCCCAGGGGGAAACGGGACCCTCTTCCCCTTTGTGGGAAAAGTAAATCTTCCTCCCGGGGCACACCTGCACCCTCCTCTCGGACTCACAAACCCAGGGGCAGGACGTGTGCCCCAAGACGCCCTAGACGAAGGGGCGGGTTCACCGTCAGGGAGGGCAACCCCTGCAAGCCACAGACAGCCGGCGCCCGCGGCGTCCTCCAAAACGGCAGGCAGACATGCCGGCGGGGAAAGCCCTCAGCAACCCAGCACCACTCAAAGGGGAAGAGTCCTCCCCTGCCTCAGCTGCGCTGCTGAGCCCCAGGCTCCGCCCCCGGCCGGAGCCTGACCCCGCCCACCGGACTCTGCCTGAGCACAGGTGCACTTCATAGAGCCGCCGGGGGCGGGGGGGCGCCGGTAAATGGGGGCGGGGACCCTCAGCACCAAGGGGGCAGGGTGACCCCTACACCATGGGGAAAGGGGCCGCTCTTCCCCCATGGGGGAAGGAGGCCCACTTCCCCCTTGGGGAACAGTAAACCTTGCCCCGGGGCACACCTGCAGCCTCCTCTCGCACTCACACCAACAGGGGCAGGCCGGGCGCCGGAGGACGCCCTAGACGGAGGGGCGGGGTCACCGTCAGGGAGGGCAACCCCTGCAAGCCTCCGACTGTCTGCGTCCGCGGCGCCCTCCAAAGCTGCAGGCAGACAGGTTGGGGGGGAAAGGCCCGGGCAACCCGGCAGCACTCAAAGGGGAAGAGGCCTCACGTGGCCAGGCAGCGCTGATGGGACTCAGGCCCCGCCCCCGGCCCGAGCCTGACCCCGCCCGCCGGACGCTGCCTGAGCACAGGTGCACTTCACAGAGCCGCGCTAGGGGGCGCTGGCGACGGGGGGCTGGGGTTCGGGGACCCTCAGCCCAAGCGGGTAGGGGGAGCTCTGCAACCACGGGGGTACAGAGTCCAAGAGCCCCGGCAAGGTGCAGGGACCGCAAGCCTGTTTTGGCCATGGGGCCCTCTCCCCCTCGGGGAACACCTGCAACCTCCTCCGCACTCACACCCCGAGGGGCTGACAGTGCGCCCAGGACGCCATAGACGGAGGGGCGGGGTCACCGTCAGGGAGGGTACCACCTGTATGCCTCAGACTATCTGCGTCCGCGGCCTCCTCCAAAGCTGCAGGCAGACAGGTCGGGGGGGAAGGGCCCGGGCCACCCGGCAGCACTCAAAGGGGAAGAGGCCTCACCTGGCCTGGCAGCGCTGATGAGCCTCAGGCCCCGCCCCCGGCCGGAGCCTGACCCCGCCCGCCGGACTCTGCCTGAGCACAGGTGCAGTTCCCAGGGCCGCCGCTAGGGGGCGCTGGCGAGGGTGGGGCTGGGGTTCCGGCACCCTCAGCCCCAAGCAGGTAGGGCGACCTGTGCAACCACGGGGGTACAGATTCCAGAGCCCTGGCAAGGTGCAGGGACCGCAAGCCCGTTTTGGCCATGGGGCCCTCTTCCCCTCGGTGGACACCTGCAACCTCCTCCGCACTCACACCCCGAGGGGTGACAGTGCGCTCAGGTCGCCGTAGACGGAGGGGCGGGGTCACCGTCAGGGAGGGTACCCCCTGTATGCCTCGGACTGTCTGCGTCCACGGCCTCCTCCAAAGCTGCAGGAAGACAGGTCGGGGGGGAAAGGCCTGGGCCACCCGGCAGCACTCAAAGGGGAAGAGGCCTCACCTGGCCAGGCAGCGCTGATGAGCCTCAGGCCACGCCCCCGGCCGGAGCCTGGCCCCGCCCGCCGGACTCTGCCTGAGCACAGGTGCAGTTCCCAGCGACGAGGGGGCGCAGGCGAGGGGTTTCGGGGACCTTTAGCCCCCACGGGGGTAGGGGACCCTCTACCCCAGGGGGAAACGGGACCCTCTTCCCCTTTGTGGGAAAAGTAAATCTTCCTCCCGGGGCACACCTGCACCCTCCTCTCGGACTCACAAACCCAGGGGCAGGACGTGTGCCCCAAGACGCCCTAGACGAAGGGGCGGGTTCACCGTCAGGGAGGGCAACCCCTGCAAGCCACAGACAGCCGGCGCCCGCGGCGTCCTCCAAAACGGCAGGCAGACATGCCGGCGGGGAAAGCCCTCAGCAACCCAGCACCACTCAAAGGGGAAGAGTCCTCCCCTGCCTCAGCTGCGCTGCTGAGCCCCAGGCTCCGCCCCCGGCCGGAGCCTGACCCCGCCCACCGGACTCTGCCTGAGCACAGGTGCACTTCATAGAGCCGCCGGGGGCGGGGGGGCGCCGGTAAATGGGGGCGGGGACCCTCAGCACCAAGGGGGCAGGGTGACCCCTACACCATGGGGAAAGGGGCCGCTCTTCCCCCATGGGGGAAGGAGGCCCACTTCCCCCTTGGGGAACAGTAAACCTTGCCCCGGGGCACACCTGCAGCCTCCTCTCGCACTCACACCAACAGGGGCAGGCCGGGCGCCGGAGGACGCCCTAGACGGAGGGGCGGGGTCACCGTCAGGGAGGGCAACCCCTGCAAGCCTCCGACTGTCTGCGTCCGCGGCGCCCTCCAAAGCTGCAGGCAGACAGGTTGGGGGGGAAAGGCCCGGGCAACCCGGCAGCACTCAAAGGGGAAGAGGCCTCACGTGGCCAGGCAGCGCTGATGGGACTCAGGCCCCGCCCCCGGCCCGAGCCTGACCCCGCCCGCCGGACGCTGCCTGAGCACAGGTGCACTTCACAGAGCCGCGCTAGGGGGCGCTGGCGACGGGGGGCTGGGGTTCGGGGACCCTCAGCCCAAGCGGGTAGGGGGAGCTCTGCAACCACGGGGGTACAGAGTCCAAGAGCCCCGGCAAGGTGCAGGGACCGCAAGCCTGTTTTGGCCATGGGGCCCTCTCCCCCTCGGGGAACACCTGCAACCTCCTCCGCACTCACACCCCGAGGGGCTGACAGTGCGCCCAGGACGCCATAGACGGAGGGGCGGGGTCACCGTCAGGGAGGGTACCACCTGTATGCCTCAGACTATCTGCGTCCGCGGCCTCCTCCAAAGCTGCAGGCAGACAGGTCGGGGGGGAAGGGCCCGGGCCACCCGGCAGCACTCAAAGGGGAAGAGGCCTCACCTGGCCAGGCAGCGCTGATGAGCCTCAGGCCACGCCCCCGGCCGGAGCCTGACCCCGCCCGCCGGACTCTGCCTGAGCACACGTGCAGTTCCCAGGGCCGCCGCTAGGGAGCACTGGCGAGGGTGGGGCTGGGGTTCCGGCACCCTCAGCCCCAAGCGTGTAGGGGGACCTGTGCAACCACGGGGGTACAGATTCCAGAGCCCCGGCAGGTGCAGGGACCGCAAGCCCGTTTTGGCCATGGGGCCCTCTCCCCCTCGGGGGACACCTGCAACCTCCTCCGCACTCACACCCCGAGGGGTGACAGTGCGCTCAGGTCGCCATAGACGGAGGGGCGGGGTCACCGTCAGGGAGGGTACCACCTGTATGCCTCAGACTATCTGCGTCCGCGGCCTCCTCCAAAGCTGCAGGCAGACAGGTCGGGGGGGAAGGGCCCGGGCCACCCGGCAGCACTCAAAGGGGAAGAGGCCTCACCTGGCCTGGCAGCGCTGATGAGCCTCAGGCCCCGCCCCCGGCCGGAGCCTGACCCCGCCCGCCGGACTCTGCCTGAGCACACGTGCAGTTCCCAGGGCCGCCGCTAGGGGGCGCTGGCGAGGGTGGGGCTGGGGCTCCGGCACCCTCAGCCCCAAGCGGGTAGGGCGACCTGTGCAACCACGGGGGTACAGATTCCAGAGCCCTGGCAAGGTGCAGGGACGGCAAGCCCGTTTTGGCCATGGGGCCCTCTTCCCCTCGGGGGACACCTGCAACCTCCTCCGCACTCACACCCCGAGGGGTGACAGTGCGCTCAGGTCGCCGTAGACGGAGGGGCGGTGTCACCGTCAGGGAGGGTACCCCCTGTATGCCTCGGACTGTCTGCGTCCACGGCCTCCTCCAAAGCTGCAGGAAGACAGGTCGGGGGGGAAAGGCCTGGGCCACCCGGCAGCACTCAAAGGGGAAGAGGCCTCACCTGGCCAGGCAGCGCTGATAGCCTCAGGCCACGCCCCGGGCCGGAGCCTGACCCCGCCCGCCGGACTCTGCCTGAGCACACGTGCAGTTCCCAGGGCCGCCGCTAGGGAGCACTGGCGAGGGTGGGGCTGGGGTTCCGGCACCCTCAGCCCCAAGCGTGTAGGGGGACCTGTGCAACCACGGGGGTACAGATTCCAGAGCCCCGGCAGGTGCAGGGACCGCAAGCCAGTTTTGGCCATGGGGCCCTCTCCCCCTCGGGGGACACCTGCAACCTCCTCCGCACTCACACCCCGAGGGGTGACAGTGCGCTCAGGTCGCCGTAGACGGAGGGGCGGGGTCACCGTCAGGGAGGGTACCCCCTGTATGCCTCGGACTGTCTGCGTCCACGGCCTCCTCCAAAGCTGCAGGAAGACAGGTCGGGGGGGAAAGGCCTGGGCCACCCGGCAGCACTCAAAGGGGAAGAGGCCTCACCTGGCCAGGCAGCGCTGATGAGCCTCAGGCCACGCCCCCGGCCGGAGCCTGGCCCCGCCCGCCGGACTCTGCCTGAGCACAGGTGCAGTTCCCAGCGACGAGGGGGCGCAGGCGAGGGGTTTCGGGGACCTTTAGCCCCCACGGGGGTAGGGGACCCTCTACCCCAGGGGGAAACGGGACCCTCTTCCCCTTTGTGGGAAAAGTAAATCTTCCTCCCGGGGCACACCTGCACCCTCCTCTCGGACTCACAAACCTAGGGGCAGGACGTGTGCCCCAAGACGCCCTAGACGAAGGGGCGGGTTCACCGTCAGGGAGGGCAACCCCTGCAAGCCACAGACAGCCGGCGCCCGCGGCGTCCTCCAAAACGGCAGGCAGACATGCCGGCGGGGAAAGCCCTCAGCAACCCAGCACCACTCAAAGGGGAAGAGTCCTCCCCTGCCTCAGCTGCGCTGCTGAGCCCCAGGCTCCGCCCCCGGCCGGAGCCTGACCCCGCCCACCGGACTCTGCCTGAGCACAGGTGCACTTCATAGAGCCGCCGGGGGCGGGGGGGCGCCGGTAAATGGGGGCGGGGACCCTCAGCACCAAGGGGGCAGGGTGACCCCTACACCATGGGGAAAGGGGCCGCTCTTCCATCATGGGGGAAGGAGGCCCACTTCCCCCTTGGGGAACAGTAAACCTTGCCCCGGGGCACACCTGCAGCCTCCTCTCGCACTCACACCAACAGGGGCAGGCCGGGCGCCGGAGGACGCCCTAGACGGAGGGGCGGGGTCACCGTCAGGGAGGGCAACCCCTGCAAGCCTCCGACTGTCTGCGTCCGCGGCGCCCTCCAAAGCTGCAGGCAGACAGGTTGGGGGGGAAAGGCCCGGGCAACCCGGCAGCACTCAAAGGGGAAGAGGCCTCACGTGGCCAGGCAGCGCTGATGGGACTCAGGCCCCGCCCCCGGCCCGAGCCTGACCCCGCCCGCCGGACGCTGCCTGAGCACAGGTGCACTTCACAGAGCCGCGCTAGGGGGCGCTGGCGACGGGGGGCTGGGGTTCGGGGACCCTCAGCCCAAGCGGGTAGGGGGAGCTCTGCAACCACGGGGGTACAGAGTCCAAGAGCCCCGGCAAGGTGCAGGGACCGCAAGCCTGTTTTGGCCATGGGGCCCTCTCCCCCTCGGGGAACACCTGCAACCTCCTCCGCACTCACACCCCGAGGGGCTGACAGTGCGCCCAGGACGCCATAGACGGAGGGGCGGGGTCACCGTCAGGGAGGGTACCACCTGTATGCCTCAGACTATCTGCGTCCGCGGCCTCCTCCAAAGCTGCAGGCAGACAGGTCGGGGGGGAAGGGCCCGGGCCACCCGGCAGCACTCAAAGGGGAAGAGGCCTCACCTGGCCAGGCAGCGCTGATGAGCCTCAGGCCACGCCCCCGGCCGGAGCCTGACCCCGCCCGCCGGACTCTGCCTGAGCACACGTGCAGTTCCCAGGGCCGCCGCTAGGGAGCACTGGCGAGGGTGGGGCTGGGGTTCCGGCACCCTCAGCCCCAAGCGTGTAGGGGGACCTGTGCAACCACGGGGGTACAGATTCCAGAGCCCCGGCAGGTGCAGGGACCGCAAGCCCGTTTTGGCCATGGGGCCCTCTCCCCCTCGGGGGACACCTGCAACCTCCTCCGCACTCACACCCCGAGGGGTGACAGTGCGCTCAGGTCGCCGTAGACGGAGGGGCGGGGTCACCGTCAGGGAGGGTAACCCCTGTATGCCTCGGACTGTCTGCGTCCACGGCCTCCTCCAAAGCTGCAGGAAGACAGGTCGGGGGGGAAAGGCCTGGGCCACCCGGCAGCACTCAAAGGGGAAGAGGCCTCACCTGGCCAGGCAGCGCTGATGAGCCTCAGGCCACGCCCCCGGCCGGAGCCTGACCCCGCCCGCCGGACTCTGCCTGAGCACAGGTGCAGTTCCCAGCGACGAGGGGGCGCAGGCGAGGGGTTTCGGGGACCTTTAGCCCCCACGGGGGTAGGGGACCCTCTACCCCAGGGGGAAACGGGACCCTCTTCCCCTTTGTGGGAAAAGTAAATCTTCCTCCCGGGGCACACCTGCACCCTCCTCTCGGACTCACAAACCCAGGGGCAGGACGTGTGCCCCAAGACGCCCTAGACGAAGGGGCGGGTTCACCGTCAGGGAGGGCAACCCCTGCAAGCCACAGACAGCCGGCG
The DNA here is from genome assembly GCF_964194135.1 of Talpa europaea. Classification (NCBI taxonomy): domain Eukaryota; kingdom Metazoa; phylum Chordata; class Mammalia; order Eulipotyphla; family Talpidae; genus Talpa; species Talpa europaea. The sequence continues at coordinate 88,308 of NW_028167973.1, forward strand.
CCCGCGGCGTCCTCCAAAACGGCAGGCAGACATGCCGGCGGGGAAAGCCCTCAGCAACCCAGCACCACTCAAAGGGGAAGAGTCCTCCCCTGCCTCAGCTGCGCTGCTGAGCCCCAGGCTCCGCCCCCGGCCGGAGCCTGACCCCGCCCACCGGACTCTGCCTGAGCACAGGTGCACTTCATAGAGCCGCCGGGGGCGGGGGGGCGCCGGTAAATGGGGGCGGGGACCCTCAGCACCAAGGGGGCAGGGTGACCCCTACACCATGGGGAAAGGGGCCGCTCTTCCATCATGGGGGAAGGAGGCCCACTTCCCCCTTGGGGAACAGTAAACCTTGCCCCGGGGCACACCTGCAGCCTCCTCTCGCACTCACACCAACAGGGGCAGGCCGGGCGCCGGAGGACGCCCTAGACGGAGGGGCGGGGTCACCGTCAGGGAGGGCAACCCCTGCAAGCCTCCGACTGTCTGCGTCCGCGGCGCCCTCCAAAGCTGCAGGCAGACAGGTTGGGGGGGAAAGGCCCGGGCAACCCGGCAGCACTCAAAGGGGAAGAGGCCTCACGTGGCCAGGCAGCGCTGATGGGACTCAGGCCCCGCCCCCGGCCCGAGCCTGACCCCGCCCGCCGGACGCTGCCTGAGCACAGGTGCACTTCACAGAGCCGCGCTAGGGGGCGCTGGCGACGGGGGGCTGGGGTTCGGGGACCCTCAGCCCAAGCGGGTAGGGGGAGCTCTGCAACCACGGGGGTACAGAGTCCAAGAGCCCCGGCAAGGTGCAGGGACCGCAAGCCTGTTTTGGCCATGGGGCCCTCTCCCCCTCGGGGAACACCTGCAACCTCCTCCGCACTCACACCCCGAGGGGCTGACAGTGCGCCCAGGACGCCATAGACGGAGGGGCGGGGTCACCGTCAGGGAGGGTACCACCTGTATGCCTCAGACTATCTGCGTCCGCGGCCTCCTCCAAAGCTGCAGGCAGACAGGTCGGGGGGGAAGGGCCCGGGCCACCCGGCAGCACTCAAAGGGGAAGAGGCCTCACCTGGCCAGGCAGCGCTGATGAGCCTCAGGCCACGCCCCCGGCCGGAGCCTGACCCCGCCCGCCGGACTCTGCCTGAGCACAGGTGCAGTTCCCAGGGCCGCCGCTAGGGAGCACTGGCGAGGGTGGGGCTGGGGTTCCGGCACCCTCAGCCCCAAGCGTGTAGGGGGACCTGTGCAACCACGGGGGTACAGATTCCAGAGCCCCGGCAGGTGCAGGGACCGCAAGCCCGTTTTGGCCATGGGGCCTTCTCCCCCTCGGGGGACACCTGCAACCTCCTCCGCACTCACACCCCGAGGGGTGACAGTGCGCTCAGGTCGCCATAGACGGAGGGGCGGGGTCACCGTCAGGGAGGGTACCACCTGTATGCCTCAGACTATCTGCGTCCGCGGCCTCCTCCAAAGCTGCAGGCAGACAGGTCGGGGGGGAAGGGCCCGGGCCACCCGGCAGCACTCAAAGGGGAAGAGGCCTCACCTGGCCTGGCAGCGCTGATGTGCCTCAGGCCCCGCCCCCGGCCGGAGCCTGACCCCGCCCACCGGACTCTGCCTGAGCACAGGTGCACTTCATAGAGCCGCCGGGGGCGGGGGGCCGCCGGTAAATGGGGGCGGGGACCCTCAGCACCAAGGGGGCAGGGTGACCCCTACACCATGGGGAAAGGGGCCGCTCTTCCCCCATGGGGGAAGGAGGCCCACTTCCCCCTTGGGGAACAGTAAACCTTGCCCCGGGGCACACCTGCAGCCTCCTCTCGCACTCACACCAACAGGGGCAGGCCGGGCGCCGGAGGACGCCCTAGACGGAGGGGCGGGGTCACCGTCAGGGAGGGCAACCCCTGCAAGCCTCCGACTGTCTGCGTCCGCGGCGCCCTCCAAAGCTGCAGGCAGACAGGTTGGGGGGGAAAGGCCCGGGCAACCCGGCAGCACTCAAAGGGGAAGAGGCCTCACGTGGCCAGGCAGCGCTGATGGGACTCAGGCCCCGCCCCCGGCCCGAGCCTGACCCCGCCCGCCGGACGCTGCCTGAGCACAGGTGCACTTCACAGAGCCGCGCTAGGGGGCGCTGGCGACGGGGGGCTGGGGTTCGGGGACCCTCAGCCCAAGCGGGTAGGGGGAGCTCTGCAACCACGGGGGTACAGAGTCCAAGAGCCCCGGCAAGGTGCAGGGACCGCAAGCCTGTTTTGGCCATGGGGCCCTCTCCCCCTCGGGGAACACCTGCAACCTCCTCCGCACTCACACCCCGAGGGGCTGACAGTGCGCCAGGACGCCATAGACGGAGGGGCGGGGTCACCGTCAGGGAGGGTACCACCTGTATGCCTCAGACTATCTGCGTCCGCGGCCTCCTCCAAAGCTGCAGGCAGACAGGTCGGGGGGGAAGGGCCCGGGCCACCCGGCAGCACTCAAAGGGAAAGAGGCCTCACCTGGCCTGGCAGCGCTGATGAGCCTCAGGCTCCGCCCCCGGCCGGAGCCTGACCCCGCCCGCCGGACTCTGCCTGAGCACACGTGCAGTTCCCAGGGCCGCCGCTAGGGAGCGCTGGCGAGGGTGGGGCTGGGGTTCCGGCACCCTCAGCCCCAAGCGGGTAGGGCGACCTGTGCAACCACGGGGGTACAGATTCCAGAGCCCTGGCAAGGTGCAGGGACCGCAAGCCCGTTTTGGCCATGGGGCCCTCTTCCCCTCGGGGGACACCTGCAACCTCCTCCGCACTCACACCCCGAGGGGTGAAAGTGCGCTCAGGTCGCCGTAGACGGAGGGGCGGGGTCACCGTCAGGGAGGGTACCACCTGTATGCCTCAGACTATCTGCGTCCGCGGCCTCCTCCAAAGCTGCAGGCAGACAGGTCGGGGGGGAAGGGCCCGGGCCACCCGGCAGCACTCAAAGGGGAAGAGGCCTCACCTGGCCTGGCAGCGCTGATGAGCCTCAGGCCCCGCCCCCGGCCGGAGCCTGACCCCGCCCGCCGGACTCTGCCTGAGCACAGGTGCAGTTCCCAGGGCCGCCGCTAGGGGGCGCTGGCGAGGGTGGGGCTGGGGTTCCGGCACCCTCAGCCCCAAGCGTGTAGGGCGACCTGTGCAACCACGGGGGTACAGATTCCAGAGCCCTGGCAAGGTGCAGGGACCGCAAGCCCGTTTTGGCCATGGGGCCCTCTTCCCCTCGGGGGACACCTGCAACCTCCTCCGCACTCACACCCCGAGGGGTGACAGTGCGCTCAGGTCGCCGTAGACGGAGGGGCGGGGTCACCGTCAGGGAGGGTACCCCCTGTATGCCTCGGACTGTCTGCGTCCACGGCCTCCTCCAAAGCTGCAGGAAGACAGGTCGGGGGGGAAAGGCCTGGGCCACCCGGCAGCACTCAAAGGGGAAGAGGCCTCACCTGGCCAGGCAGCGCTGATGAGCCTCAGGCCACGCCCCCGGCCGGAGCCTGGCCCCGCCCGCCGGACTCTGCCTGAGCACAGGTGCAGTTCCCAGCGACGAGGGGGCGCAGGCGAGGGGTTTCGGGGACCTTTAGCCCCCACGGGGGTAGGGGACCCTCTACCCCAGGGGGAAACGGGACCCTCTTCCCCTTTGTGGGAAAAGTAAATCTTCCTCCCGGGGCACACCTGCACCCTCCTCTCGGACTCACAAACCCAGGGGCAGGACGTGTGCCCCAAGACGCCCTAGACGAAGGGGCGGGTTCACCGTCAGGGAGGGCAACCCCTGCAAGCCACAGACAGCCGGCGCCCGCGGCGTCCTCCAAAACGGCAGGCAGACATGCCGGCGGGGAAAGCCCTCAGCAACCCAGCACCACTCAAAGGGGAAGAGTCCTCCCCTGCCTCAGCTGCGCTGCTGAGCCCCAGGCTCCGCCCCCGGCCGGAGCCTGACCCCGCCCACCGGACTCTGCCTGAGCACAGGTGCACTTCATAGAGCCGCCGGGGGCGGGGGGGCGCCGGTAAATGGGGGCGGGGACCCTCAGCACCAAGGGGGCACGGTGACCACTACACCATGGGGAAAGGGGCCGCTCTTCCCCCATGGGGGAAGGAGGCCCACTTCCCCCTTGGGGAACAGTAAACCTTGCCCCGGGGCACACCTGCAGCCTCCTCTCGCACTCACACCAACAGGGGCAGGCCGGGCGCCGGAGGACGCCCTAGACGGAGGGGCGGGGTCACCGTCAGGGAGGGCAACCCCTGCAAGCCTCCGACTGTCTGCGTCCGCGGCGCCCTCCAAAGCTGCAGGCAGACAGGTTGGGGGGGAAAGGCCCGGGCAACCCGGCAGCACTCAAAGGGGAAGAGGCCTCACGTGGCCAGGCAGCGCTGATGGGACTCAGGCCCCGCCCCCGGCCCGAGCCTGACCCCGCCCGCCGGACGCTGCCTGAGCACAGGTGCACTTCACAGAGCCGCGCTAGGGGGCGCTGGCGACGGGGGGCTGGGGTTCGGGGACCCTCAGCCCAAGCGGGTAGGGGGAGCTCTGCAACCACGGGGGTACAGAGTCCAAGAGCCCCGGCAAGGTGCAGGGACCGCAAGCCTGTTTTGGCCATGGGGCCCTCTCCCCCTCGGGGAACACCTGCAACCTCCTCCGCACTCACACCCCGAGGGGCTGACAGTGCGCCCAGGACGCCATAGACGGAGGGGCGGGGTCACCGTCAGGGAGGGTACCACCTGTATGCCTCAGACTATCTGCGTCCGCGGCCTCCTCCAAAGCTGCAGGCAGACAGGTCGGGGGGGAAGGGCCCGGGCCACCCGGCAGCACTCAAAGGGGAAGAGGCCTCACCTGGCCAGGCAGCGCTGATGAGCCTCAGGCCACGCCCCCGGCCGGAGCCTGACCCCGCCCGCCGGACTCTGCCTGAGCACACGTGCAGTTCCCAGGGCCGCCGCTAGGGAGCACTGGCGAGGGTGGGGCTGGGGTTCCGGCACCCTCAGCCCCAAGCGTGTAGGGGGACCTGTGCAACCACGGGGGTACAGATTCCAGAGCCCCGGCAGGTGCAGGGACCGCAAGCCCGTTTTGGCCATGGGGCCCTCTCCCCCTCGGGGGACACCTGCAACCTCCTCCGCACTCACACCCCGAGGGGTGACAGTGCGCTCAGGTCGCCATAGACGGAGGGGCGGGGTCACCGTCAGGGAGGGTACCACCTGTATGCCTCAGACTATCTGCGTCCGCGGCCTCCTCCAAAGCTGCAGGCAGACAGGTCGGGGGGGAAGGGCCCGGGCCACCCGGCAGCACTCAAAGGGGAAGAGGCCTCACCTGGCCTGGCAGCGCTGATGAGCCTCAGGCCCCGCCCCCGGCCGGAGCCTGACCCCGCCCGCCGGACTCTGCCTGAGCACACGTGCAGTTCCCAGGGCCGCCGCTAGGGAGCGCTGGCGAGGGTGGGGCTGGGGTTCCGGCACCCTCAGCCCCAAGCGGGTAGGGCGACCTGTGCAACCACGGGGGTACAGATTCCAGAGCCCTGGCAAGGTGCAGGGACCGCAAGCCCGTTTTGGCCATGGGGCCCTCTTCCCCTCGGGGGACACCTGCAACCTCCTCCGCACTCACACCCCAAGGGGTGACAGTGCGCTCAGGTCGCCGTAGACGGAGGGGCGGTGTCACCGTCAGGGAGGGTACCCCCTGTATGCCTCGGACTGTCTGCGTCCACGGCCTCCTCCAAAGCTGCAGGAAGACAGGTCGGGGGGGAAAGGCCTGGGCCACCCGGCAGCACTCAAAGGGGAAGAGGCCTCACCTGGCCAGGCAGCGCTGATAGCCTCAGGCCACGCCCCGGGCCGGAGCCTGACCCCGCCCGCCGGACTCTGCCTGAGCACACGTGCAGTTCCCAGGGCCGCCGCTAGGGAGCACTGGCGAGGGTGGGGCTGGGGTTCCGGCACCCTCAGCCCCAAGCGTGTAGGGGGACCTGTGCAACCACGGGGGTACAGATTCCAGAGCCCCGGCAGGTGCAGGGACCGCAAGCCAGTTTTGGCCATGGGGCCCTCTCCCCCTCGGGGGACACCTGCAACCTCCTCCGCACTCACACCCCGAGGGGTGACAGTGCGCTCAGGTCGCCGTAGACGGAGGGGCGGGGTCACCGTCAGGGAGGGTACCCCCTGTATGCCTCGGACTGTCTGCGTCCACGGCCTCCTCCAAAGCTGCAGGAAGACAGGTCGGGGGGGAAAGGCCTGGGCCACCCGGCAGCACTCAAAGGGGAAGAGGCCTCACCTGGCCAGGCAGCGCTGATGAGCCTCAGGCCACGCCCCCGGCCGGAGCCTGGCCCCGCCCGCCGGACTCTGCCTGAGCACAGGTGCAGTTCCCAGCGACGAGGGGGCGCAGGCGAGGGGTTTCGGGGACCTTTAGCCCCCACGGGGGTAGGGGACCCTCTACCCCAGGGGGAAACGGGACCCTCTTCCCCTTTGTGGGAAAAGTAAATCTTCCTCCCGGGGCACACCTGCACCCTCCTCTCGGACTCACAAACCTAGGGGCAGGACGTGTGCCCCAAGACGCCCTAGACGAAGGGGCGGGTTCACCGTCAGGGAGGGCAACCCCTGCAAGCCACAGACAGCCGGCGCCCGCGGCGTCCTCCAAAACGGCAGGCAGACATGCCGGCGGGGAAAGCCCTCAGCAACCCAGCACCACTCAAAGGGGAAGAGTCCTCCCCTGCCTCAGCTGCGCTGCTGAGCCCCAGGCTCCGCCCCCGGCCGGAGCCTGACCCCGCCCACCGGACTCTGCCTGAGCACAGGTGCACTTCATAGAGCCGCCGGGGGCGGGGGGGCGCCGGTAAATGGGGGCGGGGACCCTCAGCACCAAGGGGGCAGGGTGACCCCTACACCATGGGGAAAGGGGCCGCTCTTCCATCATGGGGGAAGGAGGCCCACTTCCCCCTTGGGGAACAGTAAACCTTGCCCCGGGGCACACCTGCAGCCTCCTCTCGCACTCACACCAACAGGGGCAGGCCGGGCGCCGGAGGACGCCCTAGACGGAGGGGCGGGGTCACCGTCAGGGAGGGCAACCCCTGCAAGCCTCCGACTGTCTGCGTCCGCGGCGCCCTCCAAAGCTGCAGGCAGACAGGTTGGGGGGGAAAGGCCCGGGCAACCCGGCAGCACTCAAAGGGGAAGAGGCCTCACGTGGCCAGGCAGCGCTGATGGGACTCAGGCCCCGCCCCCGGCCCGAGCCTGACCCCGCCCGCCGGACGCTGCCTGAGCACAGGTGCACTTCACAGAGCCGCGCTAGGGGGCGCTGGCGACGGGGGGCTGGGGTTCGGGGACCCTCAGCCCAAGCGGGTAGGGGGAGCTCTGCAACCACGGGGGTACAGAGTCCAAGAGCCCCGGCAAGGTGCAGGGACCGCAAGCCTGTTTTGGCCATGGGGCCCTCTCCCCCTCGGGGAACACCTGCAACCTCCTCCGCACTCACACCCCGAGGGGCTGACAGTGCGCCCAGGACGCCATAGACGGAGGGGCGGGGTCACCGTCAGGGAGGGTACCACCTGTATGCCTCAGACTATCTGCGTCCGCGGCCTCCTCCAAAGCTGCAGGCAGACAGGTCGGGGGGGAAGGGCCCGGGCCACCCGGCAGCACTCAAAGGGGAAGAGGCCTCACCTGGCCAGGCAGCGCTGATGAGCCTCAGGCCACGCCCCCGGCCGGAGCCTGACCCCGCCCGCCGGACTCTGCCTGAGCACACGTGCAGTTCCCAGGGCCGCCGCTAGGGAGCAATGGCGAGGGTGGGGCTGGGGTTCCGGCACCCTCAGCCCCAAGCGTGTAGGGGGACCTGTGCAACCACGGGGGTACAGATTCCAGAGCCCCGGCAGGTGCAGGGACCGCAAGCCAGTTTTGGCCATGGGGCCCTCTCCCCCTCGGGGGACACCTGCAACCTCCTCCGCACTCACACCCCGAGGGGTGACAGTGCGCTCAGGTCGCCGTAGACGGAGGGGCGGGGTCACCGTCAGGGAGGGTACCCCCTGTATGCCTCGGACTGTCTGCGTCCACGGCCTCCTCCAAAGCTGCAGGAAGACAGGTCGGGGGGGAAAGGCCTGGGCCACCCGGCAGCACTCAAAGGGGAAGAGGCCTCACCTGGCCAGGCAGCGCTGATGAGCCTCAGGCCACGCCCCCGGCCGGAGCCTGACCCCGCCCGCCGGACTCTGCCTGAGCACAGGTGCAGTTCCCAGCGACGAGGGGGCGCAGGCGAGGGGTTTCGGGGACCTTTAGCCCCCACGGGGGTAGGGGACCCTCTACCCCAGGGGGAAACGGGACCCTCTTCCCCTTTGTGGGAAAAGTAAATCTTCCTCCCGGGCCACACCTGCACCCTCCTCTCGGACTCACAAACCCAGGGGCAGGACGTGTGCCCCAAGACGCCCTAGACGAAGGGGCGGGTTCACCGTCAGGGAGGGCAACCCCTGCAAGCCACAGACAGCCGGCGCCCGCGGCGTCCTCCAAAACGGCAGGCAGACATGCCGGCGGGGAAAGCCCTCAGCAACCCAGCACCACTCAAAGGGGAAGAGTCCTCCCCTGCCTCAGCTGCGCTGCTGAGCCCCAGGCTCCGCCCCCGGCCGGAGCCTGACCCCGCCCACCGGACTCTGCCTGAGCACAGGTGCACTTCATAGAGCCGCCGGGGGCGGGGGGGCGCCGGTAAATGGGGGCGGGGACCCTCAGCACCAAGGGGGCAGGGTGACCCCTACACCATGGGGAAAGGGGCCGCTCTTCCCCCATGGGGGAAGGAGGCCCACTTCCCCATTGGGGAACAGTAAACCTTGCCCCGGGGCACACCTGCAGCCTCCTCTCGCACTCACACCAACAGGGGCAGGCCGGGCGCCGGAGGACGCCCTAGACGGAGGGGCGGGGTCACCGTCAGGGAGGGCAACCCCTGCAAGCCTCCGACTGTCTGCGTCCGCGGCGCCCTCCAAAGCTGCAGGCAGACAGGTTGGGGGGGAAAGGCCCGGGCAACCCGGCAGCACTCAAAGGGGAAGAGGCCTCACGTGGCCAGGCAGCGCTGATGGGACTCAGGCCCCGCCCCCGGCCCGAGCCTGACCCCGCCCGCCGGACGCTGCCTGAGCACAGGTGCACTTCACAGAGCCGCGCTAGGGGGCGCTGGCGACGGGGGGCTGGGGTTCGGGGACCCTCAGCCCAAGCGGGTAGGGGGAGCTCTGCAACCACGGGGGTACAGAGTCCAAGAGCCCCGGCAAGGTGCAGGGACCGCAAGCCTGTTTTGGCCATGGGGCCCTCTCCCCCTCGGGGAACACCTGCAACCTCCTCCGCACTCACACCCCGAGGGGCTGACAGTGCGCCCAGGACGCCATAGACGGAGGGGCGGGGTCACCGTCAGGGAGGGTACCACCTGTATGCCTCAGACTATCTGCGTCCGCGGCCTCCTCCAAAGCTGCAGGCAGACAGGTCGGGGGGGAAGGGCCCGGGCCACCCGGCAGCACTCAAAGGGGAAGAGGCCTCACCTGGCCAGGCAGCGCTGATGAGCCTCAGGCCACGCCCCCGGCCGGAGCCTGACCCCGCCCGCCGGACTCTGCCTGAGCACACGTGCAGTTCCCAGGGCCGCCGCTAGGGAGCACTGGCGAGGGTGGGGCTGGGGTTCCGGCACCCTCAGCCCCAAGCGTGTAGGGGGACCTGTGCAACCACGGGGGTACAGATTCCAGAGCCCCGGCAGGTGCAGGGACCGCAAGCCCGTTTTGGCCATGGGGCCCTCTCCCCCTCGGGGGACACCTGCAACCTCCTCCGCACTCACACCCCGAGGGGTGACAGTGCGCTCAGGTCGCCATAGACGGAGGGGCGGGGTCACCGTCAGGGAGGGTACCACCTGTATGCCTCAGACTATCTGCGTCCGCGGCCTCCTCCAAAGCTGCAGGCAGACAGGTCGGGGGGGAAGGGCCCGGGCCACCCGGCAGCACTCAAAGGGGAAGAGGCCTCACCTGGCCTGGCAGCGCTGATGAGCCTCAGGCCCCGCCCCCGGCCGGAGCCTGACCCCGCCCACCGGACTCTGCCTGAGCACAGGTGCACTTCATAGAGCCGCCGGGGGCGGGGGGCCGCCGGTAAATGGGGGCGGGGACCCTCAGCACCAAGGGGGCAGGGTGACCCCTACACCATGGGGAAAGGGGCCGCTCTTCCCCCATGGGGGAAGGAGGCCCACTTCCCCCTTGGGGAACAGTAAACCTTGCCCCGGGGCACACCTGCAGCCTCCTCTCGCACTCACACCAACAGGGGCAGGCCGGGCGCCGGAGGACGCCCTAGACGGAGGGGCGGGGTCACCGTCAGGGAGGGCAACCCCTGCAAGCCTCCGACTGTCTGCGTCCGCGGCGCCCTCCAAAGCTGCAGGCAGACAGGTTGGGGGGGAAAGGCCCGGGCAACCCGGCAGCACTCAAAGGGGAAGAGGCCTCACGTGGCCAGGCAGCGCTGATGGGACTCAGGCCCCGCCCCCGGCCCGAGCCTGACCCCGCCCGCCGGACGCTGCCTGAGCACAGGTGCACTTCACAGAGCCGCGCTAGGGGGCGCTGGCGACGGGGGGCTGGGGTTCGGGGACCCTCAGCCCAAGCGGGTAGGGGGAGCTCTGCAACCACGGGGGTACAGAGTCCAAGAGCCCCGGCAAGGTGCAGGGACCGCAAGCCTGTTTTGGCCATGGGGCCCTCTCCCCCTCGGGGAACACCTGCAACCTCCTCCGCACTCACACCCCGAGGGGCTGACAGTGCGCCCAGGACGCCATAGACGGAGGGGCGGGGTCACCGTCAGGGAGGGTACCACCTGTATGCCTCAGACTATCTGCGTCCGCGGCCTCCTCCAAAGCTGCAGGCAGACAGGTCGGGGGGGAAGGGCCCGGGCCACCCGGCAGCACTCAAAGGGGAAGAGGCCTCACCTGGCCTGGCAGCGCTGATGAGCCTCAGGCCCCGCCCCCGGCCGGAGCCTGACCCCGCCCGCCGGACTCTGCCTGAGCACACGTGCAGTTCCCAGGGCCGCCGCTAGGGAGCGCTGGCGAGGGTGGGGCTGGGGTTCCGGCACCCTCAGCCCCAAGCGGGTAGGGCGACCTGTGCAACCACGGGGGTACAGATTCCAGAGCCCTGGCAAGGTGCAGGGACCGCAAGCCCGTTTTGGCCATGGGGCCCTCTTCCCCTCGGGGGACACCTGCAACCTCCTCCGCACTCACACCCCGAGGGGTGACAGTGCGCTCAGGTCGCCGTAGACGGAGGGGCGGTGTCACCGTCAGGGAGGGTACCCCCTGTATGCCTCGGACTGTCTGCGTCCACGGCCTCCTCCAAAGCTGCAGGAAGACAGGTCGGGGGGGAAAGGCCTGGGCCACCCGGCAGCACTCAAAGGGGAAGAGGCCTCACCTGGCCAGGCAGCGCTGATAGCCTCAGGCCACGCCCCGGGCCGGAGCCTGACCCCGCCCGCCGGACTCTGCCTGAGCACACGTGCAGTTCCCAGGGCCGCCGCTAGGGAGCACTGGCGAGGGTGGGGCTGGGGTTCCGGCACCCTCAGCCCCAAGTGTGTAGGGGGACCTGTGCAACCACGGGGGTACAGATTCCAGAGCCCCGGCAGGTGCAGGGACCGCAAGCCAGTTTTGGCCATGGGGCCCTCTCCCCCTCGGGGGACACCTGCAACCTCCTCCGCACTCACACCCCGAGGGGTGACAGTGCGCTCAGGTCGCCGTAGACGGAGGGGCGGGGTCACCGTCAGGGAGGGTACCCCCTGTATGCCTCGGACTGTCTGCGTCCACGGCCTCCTCCAAAGCTGCAGGAAGACAGGTCGGGGGGGAAAGGCCTGGGCCACCCGGCAGCACTCAAAGGGGAAGAGGCCTCACCTGGCCAGGCAGCGCTGATGAGCCTCAGGCCACGCCCCCGGCCGGAGCCTGGCCCCGCCCGCCGGACTCTGCCTGAGCACAGGTGCAGTTCCCAGCGACGAGGGGGCGCAGGCGAGGGGTTTCGGGGACCTTTAGCCCCCACGGGGGTAGGGGACCCTCTACCCCAGGGGGAAACGGGACCCTCTTCCCCTTTGTGGGAAAAGTAAATCTTCCTCCCGGGGCACACCTGCACCCTCCTCTCGGACTCACAAACCTAGGGGCAGGACGTGTGCCCCAAGACGCCCTAGACGAAGGGGCGGGTTCACCGTCAGGGAGGGCAACCCCTGCAAGCCACAGACAGCCGGCGCCCGCGGCGTCCTCCAAAACGGCAGGCAGACATGCCGGCGGGGAAAGCCCTCAGCAACCCAGCACCACTCAAAGGGGAAGAGTCCTCCCCTGCCTCAGCTGCGCTGCTGAGCCCCAGGCTCCGCCCCCGGCCGGAGCCTGACCCCGCCCACCGGACTCTGCCTGAGCACAGGTGCACTTCATAGAGCCGCCGGGGGCGGGGGGGCGCCGGTAAATGGGGGCGGGGACCCTCAGCACCAAGGGGGCAGGGTGACCCCTACACCATGGGGAAAGGGGCCGCTCTTCCATCATGGGGGAAGGAGGCCCACTTCCCCCTTGGGGAACAGTAAACCTTGCCCCGGGGCACACCTGCAGCCTCCTCTCGCACTCACACCAACAGGGGCAGGCCGGGAGCCGGAGGACGCCCTAGACGGAGGGGCGGGGTCACCGTCAGGGAGGGCAACCCCTGCAAGCCTCCGACTGTCTGCGTCCGCGGCGCCCTCCAAAGCTGCAGGCAGACAGGTTGGGGGGGAAAGGCCCGGGCAACCCGGCAGCACTCAAAGGGGAAGAGGCCTCACGTGGCCAGGCAGCGCTGATGGGACTCAGGCCCCGCCCCCGGCCCGAGCCTGACCCCGCCCGCCGGACGCTGCCTGAGCACAGGTGCACTTCACAGAGCCGCGCTAGGGGGCGCTGGCGACGGGGGGCTGGGGTTCGGGGACCCTCAGCCCAAGCGGGTAGGGGGAGCTCTGCAACCACGGGGGTACAGAGTCCAAGAGCCCCGGCAAGGTGCAGGGACCGCAAGCCTGTTTTGGCCATGGGGCCCTCTCCCCCTCGGGGAACACCTGCAACCTCCTCCGCACTCACACCCCGAGGGGCTGACAGTGCGCCCAGGACGCCATAGACGGAGGGGCGGGGTCACCGTCAGGGAGGGTACCACCTGTATGCCTCAGACTATCTGCGTCCGCGGCCTCCTCCAAAGCTGCAGGCAGACAGGTCGGGGGGGAAGGGCCCGGGCCACCCGGCAGCACTCAAAGGGGAAGAGGCCTCACCTGGCCTGGCAGCGCTGATGAGCCTCAGGCCCCGCCCCCGGCCGGAGCCTGACCCCGCCCGCCGGACTCTGCCTGAGCACAGGTGCAGTTCCCAGGGCCGCCGCTAGGGGGCGCTGGCGAGGGTGGGGCTGGGGTTCCGGCACCCTCAGCCCCAAGCGTGTAGGGGGACCTGTGCAACCACGGGGGTACAGATTCCAGAGCCCCGGCAGGTGCAGGGACCGCAAGCCAGTTTTGGCCATGGGGCCCTCTCCCCCTCGGGGGACACCTGCAACCTCCTCCGCACTCACACCCCGAGGGGTGACAGTGCGCTCAGGTCGCCGTAGACGGAGGGGCGGTGTCACCGTCAGGGAGGGTACCCCCTGTATGCCTCGGACTGTCTGCGTCCACGGCCTCCTCCAAAGCTGCAGGAAGACAGGTCGGGGGGGAAAGGCCTGGGCCACCCGGCAGCACTCAAAGGGGAAGAGGCCTCACCTGGCCAGGCAGCGCTGATAGCCTCAGGCCACGCCCCGGGCCGGAGCCTGACCCCGCCCGCCGGACTCTGCCTGAGCACACGTGCAGTTCCCAGGGCCGCCGCTAGGGAGCACTGGCGAGGGTGGGGCTGGGGTTCCGGCACCCTCAGCCCCAAGCGTGTAGGGGGACCTGTGCAACCACGGGGGTACAGATTCCAGAGCCCCGGCAGGTGCAGGGACCGCAAGCCAGTTTTGGCCATGGGGCCCTCTCCCCCTCGGGGGACACCTGCAACCTCCTCCGCACTCACACCCCGAGGGGTGACAGTGCGCCCAGGACGCCATAGACGGAGGGGCGGGGTCACCGTCAGGGAGGGTACCCCCTGTATGCCTCGGACTGTCTGCGTCCACGGCCTCCTCCAAAGCTGCAGGAAGACAGGTCGGGGGGGAAAGGCCTGGGCCACCCGGCAGCACTCAAAGGGGAAGAGGCCTCACCTGGCCAGGCAGCGCTGATGAGCCTCAGGCCACGCCCCCGGCCGGAGCCTGACCCCGCCCGCCGGACTCTGCCTGAGCACAGGTGCAGTTCCCAGCGACGAGGGGGCGCAGGCGAGGGGTTTCGGGGACCTTTAGCCCCCACGGGGGTAGGGGACCCTCTACCCCAGGGGGAAACGGGACCCTCTTCCCCTTTGTGGGAAAAGTAAATCTTCCTCCCGGGGCACACCTGCACCCTCCTCTCGGACTCACAAACCTAGGGGCAGGACGTGTGCCCCAAGACGCCCTAGACGAAGGGGCGGGTTCACCGTCAGGGAGGGCAACCCCTGCAAGCCACAGACAGCCGGCGCCCGCGGCGTCCTCCAAAACGGCAGGCAGACATGCCGGCGGGGAAAGCCCTCAGCAACCCAGCACCACTCAAAGGGGAAGAGTCCTCCCCTGCCTCAGCTGCGCTGCTGAGCCCCAGGCTCCGCCCCCGGCCGGAGCCTGACCCCGCCCACCGGACTCTGCCTGAGCACAGGTGCACTTCATAGAGCCGCCGGGGGCGGGGGGGCGCCGGTAAATGGGGGCGGGGACCCTCAGCACCAAGGGGGCAGGGTGACCCCTACACCATGGGGAAAGGGGCCGCTCTTCCATCATGGGGGAAGGAGGCCCACTTCCCCCTTGGGGAACAGTAAACCTTGCCCCGGGGCACACCTGCAGCCTCCTCTCGCACTCACACCAACAGGGGCAGGCCGGGCGCCGGAGGACGCCCTAGACGGAGGGGCGGGGTCACCGTCAGGGAGGGCAACCCCTGCAAGCCTCCGACTGTCTGCGTCCGCGGCGCCCTCCAAAGCTGCAGGCAGACAGGTTGGGGGGGAAAGGCCCGGGCAACCCGGCAGCACTCAAAGGGGAAGAGGCCTCACGTGGCCAGGCAGCGCTGATGGGACTCAGGCCCCGCCCCCGGCCCGAGCCTGACCCCGCCCGCCGGACGCTGCCTGAGCACAGGTGCACTTCACAGAGCCGCGCTAGGGGGCGCTGGCGACGGGGGGCTGGGGTTCGGGGACCCTCAGCCCAAGCGGGTAGGGGGAGCTCTGCAACCACGGGGGTACAGAGTCCAAGAGCCCCGGCAAGGTGCAGGGACCGCAAGCCTGTTTTGGCCATGGGGCCCTCTCCCCCTCGGGGAACACCTGCAACCTCCTCCGCACTCACACCCCGAGGGGCTGACAGTGCGCCCAGGACGCCATAGACGGAGGGGCGGGGTCACCGTCAGGGAGGGTACCACCTGTATGCCTCAGACTATCTGCGTCCGCGGCCTCCTCCAAAGCTGCAGGCAGACAGGTCGGGGGGGAAGGGCCCGGGCCACCCGGCAGCACTCAAAGGGGAAGAGGCCTCACCTGGCCTGGCAGCGCTGATGAGCCTCAGGCCCCGCCCCCGGCCGGAGCCTGACCCCGCCCGCCGGACTCTGCCTGAGCACAGGTGCAGTTCCCAGGGCCGCCGCTAGGGGGCGCTGGCGAGGGTGGGGCTGGGGTTCCGGCACCCTCAGCCCCAAGCGTGTAGGGCGACCTGTGCAACCACGGGGGTACAGATTCCAGAGCCCTGGCAAGGTGCAGGGACCGCAAGCCCGTTTTGCCCATGGGGCCCTCTTCCCCTCGGGGGACACCTGCAACCTCCTCCGCACTCACACCCCGAGGGGTGACAGTGCGCTCAGGTCGCCGTAGACGGAGGGGCGGGGTCACCGTCAGGGAGGGTACCCCCTGTATGCCTCGGACTGTCTGCGTCCACGGCCTCCTCCAAAGCTGCAGGAAGACAGGTCGGGGGGGAAAGGCCTGGGCCACCCGGCAGCACTCAAAGGGGAAGAGGCCTCACCTGGCCAGGCAGCGCTGATGAGCCTCAGGCCACGCCCCCGGCCGGAGCCTGGCCCCGCCCGCCGGACTCTGCCTGAGCACAGGTGCAGTTCCCAGCGACGAGGGGGCGCAGGCGAGGGGTTTCGGGGACCTTTAGCCCCCACGGGGGTAGGGGACCCTCTACCCCAGGGGGAAACGGGACCCTCTTCCCCTTTGTGGGAAAAGTAAATCTTCCTCCCGGGGCACACCTGCACCCTCCTCTCGGACTCACAAACCCAGGGGCAGGACGTGTGCCCCAAGACGCCCTAGACGAAGGGGCGGGTTCACCGTCAGGGAGGGCAACCCCTGCAAGCCACAGACAGCCGGCGCCCGCGGCGTCCTCCAAAACGGCAGGCAGACATGCCGGCGGGGAAAGCCCTCAGCAACCCAGCACCACTCAAAGGGGAAGAGTCCTCCCCTGCCTCAGCTGCGCTGCTGAGCCCCAGGCTCCGCCCCCGGCCGGAGCCTGACCCCGCCCACCGGACTCTGCCTGAGCACAGGTGCACTTCATAGAGCCGCCGGGGGCGGGGGGGCGCCGGTAAATGGGGGCGGGGACCCTCAGCACCAAGGGGGCACGGTGACCCCTACACCATGGGGAAAGGGGCCGCTCTTCCCCCATGGGGGAAGGAGGCCCACTTCCCCCTTGGGGAACAGTAAACCTTGCCCCGGGGCACACCTGCAGCCTCCTCTCGCACTCACACCAACAGGGGCAGGCCGGGCGCCGGAGGACGCCCTAGACGGAGGGGCGGGGTCACCGTCAGGGAGGGCAACCCCTGCAAGCCTCCGACTGTCTGCGTCCGCGGCGCCCTCCAAAGCTGCAGGCAGACAGGTTGGGGGGGAAAGGCCCGGGCAACCCGGCAGCACTCAAAGGGGAAGAGGCCTCACGTGGCCAGGCAGCGCTGATGGGACTCAGGCCCCGCCCCCGGCCCGAGCCTGACCCCGCCCGCCGGACGCTGCCTGAGCACAGGTGCACTTCACAGAGCCGCGCTAGGGGGCGCTGGCGACGGGGGGCTGGGGTTCGGGGACCCTCAGCCCAAGCGGGTAGGGGGAGCTCTGCAACCACGGGGGTACAGAGTCCAAGAGCCCCGGCAAGGTGCAGGGACCGCAAGCCTGTTTTGGCCATGGGGCCCTCTCCCCCTCGGGGAACACCTGCAACCTCCTCCGCACTCACACCCCGAGGGGCTGACAGTGCGCCCAGGACGCCATAGACGGTGGGGCGGGGTCACCGTCAGGGAGGGTACCACCTGTATGCCTCAGACTATCTGCGTCCGCGGCCTCCTCCAAAGCTGCAGGCAGACAGGTCGGGGGGGAAGGGCCCGGGCCACCCGGCAGCACTCAAAGGGGAAGAGGCCTCACCTGGCCTGGCAGCGCTGATGAGCCTCAGGCCCCGCCCCCGGCCGGAGCCTGACCCCGCCCGCCGGACTCTGCCTGAGCACAGGTGCAGTTCCCAGGGCCGCCGCTAGGGGGCGCTGGCGAGGGTGGGGCTGGGGTTCCGGCACCCTCAGCCCCAAGCGGGTAGGGCGACCTGTGCAACCACGGGGGTACAGATTCCAGAGCCCTGGCAAGGTGCAGGGACCGCAAGCCCGTTTTGGCCATGGGGCCCTCTTCCCCTCGGGGGACACCTGCAACCTCCTCCGCACTCACACCCCGAGGGGTGACAGTGCGCTCAGGTCGCCGTAGACGGAGGGGCGGTGTCACCGTCAGGGAGGGTACCCCCTGTATGCCTCGGACTGTCTGCGTCCACGGCCTCCTCCAAAGCTGCAGGAAGACAGGTCGGGGGGGAAAGGCCTGGGCCACCCGGCAGCACTCAAAGGGGAAGAGGCCTCACCTGGCCAGGCAGCGCTGATGAGCCTCAGGCCACGCCCCCGGCCGGAGCCTGACCCCGCCCGCCGGACTCTGCCTGAGCACACGTGCAGTTCCCAGGGCCGCCGCTAGGGAGCACTGGCGAGGGTGGGGTTGGGGTTCCGGCACCCTCAGCCCCAAGCGTGTAGGGGGACCTGTGCAACCACGGGGGTACAGATTCCAGAGCCCCGGCAGGTGCAGGGACCGCAAGCCCGTTTTGGCCATGGGGCCCTCTCCCCCTCGGGGGACACCTGCAACCTCCTCCGCACTCACACCCCGAGGGGTGACAGTGCGCTCAGGTCGCCGTAGACGGAGGGGCGGGGTCACCGTCAGGGAGGGTACCCCCTGTATGCCTCGGACTGTCTGCGATCACGGCCTCCTCCAAAGCTGCAGGAAGACAGGTCGGGGGGGAAAGGCCTGGGCCACCCGGCAGCA
Source organism: Talpa europaea (assembly GCF_964194135.1). Classification (NCBI taxonomy): domain Eukaryota; kingdom Metazoa; phylum Chordata; class Mammalia; order Eulipotyphla; family Talpidae; genus Talpa; species Talpa europaea. The sequence goes on from NW_028167973.1 coordinate 106,494, forward strand.
CTCAAAGGGGAAGAGGCCTCACCTGGCCAGGCAGCGCTGATGAGCCTCAGGCCACGCCCCCGGCCGGAGCCTGAACCCGCCCGCCGGACTCTGCCTGAGCACAGGTGCAGTTCCCAGCGACGAGGGGGCGCAGGCGAGGGGTTTCGGGGACCTTTAGCCCCCACGGGGGTAGGGGACCCTCTACCCCAGGGGGAAACGGGACCCTCTTCCCCTTTGTGGGAAAAGTAAATCTTCCTCCCGGGGCACACCTGCACCCTCCTCTCGGACTCACAAACCCAGGGGCAGGACGTGTGCCCCAAGACGCCCTAGACGAAGGGGCGGGTTCACCGTCAGGGAGGGCAACCCCTGCAAGCCACAGACAGCCGGCGCCCGCGGCGTCCTCCAAAACGGCAGGCAGACATGCCGGCGGGGAAAGCCCTCAGCAACCCAGCACCACTCAAAGGGGAAGAGTCCTCCCCTGCCTCAGCTGCGCTGCTGAGCCCCAGGCTCCGCCCCCGGCCGGAGCCTGACCCCGCCCACCGGACTCTGCCTGAGCACAGGTGCACTTCATAGAGCCGCCGGGGGCGGGGGGGCGCCGGTAAATGGGGGCGGGGACCCTCAGCACCAAGGGGGCAGGGTGACCCCTACACCATGGGGAAAGGGGCCGCTCTTCCATCATGGGGGAAGGAGGCCCACTTCCCCCTTGGGGAACAGTAAACCTTGCCCCGGGGCACACCTGCAGCCTCCTCTCGCACTCACACCAACAGGGGCAGGCCGGGCGCCGGAGGACGCCCTAGACGGAGGGGCGGGGTCACCGTCAGGGAGGGCAACCCCTGCAAGCCTCCGACTGTCTGCGTCCGCGGCGCCCTCCAAAGCTGCAGGCAGACAGGTTGGGGGGGAAAGGCCCGGGCAACCCGGCAGCACTCAAAGGGGAAGAGGCCTCACGTGGCCAGGCAGCGCTGATGGGACTCAGGCCCCGCCCCCGGCCCGAGCCTGACCCCGCCCGCCGGACGCTGCCTGAGCACAGGTGCACTTCACAGAGCCGCGCTAGGGGGCGCTGGCGACGGGGGGCTGGGGTTCGGGGACCCTCAGCCCAAGCGGGTAGGGGGAGCTCTGCAACCACGGGGGTACAGAGTCCAAGAGCCCCGGCAAGGTGCAGGGACCGCAAGCCTGTTTTGGCCATGGGGCCCTCTCCCCCTCGGGGAACACCTGCAACCTCCTCCGCACTCACACCCCGAGGGGCTGACAGTGCGCCCAGGACGCCATAGACGGAGGGGCGGGGTCACCGTCAGGGAGGGTACCACCTGTATGCCTCAGACTATCTGCGTCCGCGGCCTCCTCCAAAGCTGCAGGCAGACAGGTCGGGGGGGAAGGGCCCGGGCCACCCGGCAGCACTCAAAGGGGAAGAGGCCTCACCTGGCCTGGCAGCGCTGATGAGCCTCAGGCCCCGCCCCCGGCCGGAGCCTGACCCCGCCCGCCGGACTCTGCCTGAGCACAGGTGCAGTTCCCAGGGCCGCCGCTAGGGGGCGCTGGCGAGGGTGGGGCTGGGGTTCCGGCACCCTCAGCCCCAAGCGTGTAGGGCGACCTGTGCAACCACGGGGGTACAGATTCCAGAGCCCTGGCAAGGTGCAGGGACCGCAAGCCCGTTTTGCCCATGGGGCCCTCTTCCCCTCGGGGGACACCTGCAACCTCCTCCGCACTCACACCCCGAGGGGTGACAGTGCGCTCAGGTCGCCGTAGACGGAGGGGCGGGGTCACCGTCAGGGAGGGTACCCCCTGTATGCCTCGGACTGTCTGCGTCCACGGCCTCCTCCAAAGCTGCAGGAAGACAGGTCGGGGGGGAAAGGCCTGGGCCACCCGGCAGCACTCAAAGGGGAAGAGGCCTCACCTGGCCAGGCAGCGCTGATGAGCCTCAGGCCACGCCCCCGGCCGGAGCCTGGCCCCGCCCGCCGGACTCTGCCTGAGCACAGGTGCAGTTCCCAGCGACGAGGGGGCGCAGGCGAGGGGTTTCGGGGACCTTTAGCCCCCACGGGGGTAGGGGACCCTCTACCCCAGGGGGAAACGGGACCCTCTTCCCCTTTGTGGGAAAAGTAAATCTTCCTCCCGGGGCACACCTGCACCCTCCTCTCGGACTCACAAACCCAGGGGCAGGACGTGTGCCCCAAGACGCCCTAGACGAAGGGGCGGGTTCACCGTCAGGGAGGGCAACCCCTGCAAGCCACAGACAGCCGGCGCCCGCGGCGTCCTCCAAAACGGCAGGCAGACATGCCGGCGGGGAAAGCCCTCAGCAACCCAGCACCACTCAAAGGGGAAGAGTCCTCCCCTGCCTCAGCTGCGCTGCTGAGCCCCAGGCTCCGCCCCCGGCCGGAGCCTGACCCCGCCCACCGGACTCTGCCTGAGCACAGGTGCACTTCATAGAGCCGCCGGGGGCGGGGGGGCGCCGGTAAATGGGGGCGGGGACCCTCAGCACCAAGGGGGCACGGTGACCCCTACACCATGGGGAAAGGGGCCGCTCTTCCCCCATGGGGGAAGGAGGCCCACTTCCCCCTTGGGGAACAGTAAACCTTGCCCCGGGGCACACCTGCAGCCTCCTCTCGCACTCACACCAACAGGGGCAGGCCGGGCGCCGGAGGACGCCCTAGACGGAGGGGCGGGGTCACCGTCAGGGAGGGCAACCCCTGCAAGCCTCCGACTGTCTGCGTCCGCGGCGCCCTCCAAAGCTGCAGGCAGACAGGTTGGGGGGGAAAGGCCCGGGCAACCCGGCAGCACTCAAAGGGGAAGAGGCCTCACGTGGCCAGGCAGCGCTGATGGGACTCAGGCCCCGCCCCCGGCCCGAGCCTGACCCCGCCCGCCGGACGCTGCCTGAGCACAGGTGCACTTCACAGAGCCGCGCTAGGGGGCGCTGGCGACGGGGGGCTGGGGTTCGGGGACCCTCAGCCCAAGCGGGTAGGGGGAGCTCTGCAACCACGGGGGTACAGAGTCCAAGAGCCCCGGCAAGGTGCAGGGACCGCAAGCCTGTTTTGGCCATGGGGCCCTCTCCCCCTCGGGGAACACCTGCAACCTCCTCCGCACTCACACCCCGAGGGGCTGACAGTGCGCCCAGGACGCCATAGACGGTGGGGCGGGGTCACCGTCAGGGAGGGTACCACCTGTATGCCTCAGACTATCTGCGTCCGCGGCCTCCTCCAAAGCTGCAGGCAGACAGGTCGGGGGGGAAGGGCCCGGGCCACCCGGCAGCACTCAAAGGGGAAGAGGCCTCACCTGGCCTGGCAGCGCTGATGAGCCTCAGGCCCCGCCCCCGGCCGGAGCCTGACCCCGCCCGCCGGACTCTGCCTGAGCACAGGTGCAGTTCCCAGGGCCGCCGCTAGGGGGCGCTGGCGAGGGTGGGGCTGGGGTTCCGGCACCCTCAGCCCCAAGCGGGTAGGGCGACCTGTGCAACCACGGGGGTACAGATTCCAGAGCCCTGGCAAGGTGCAGGGACCGCAAGCCCGTTTTGGCCATGGGGCCCTCTTCCCCTCGGGGGACACCTGCAACCTCCTCCGCACTCACACCCCGAGGGGTGACAGTGCGCTCAGGTCGCCGTAGACGGAGGGGCGGTGTCACCGTCAGGGAGGGTACCCCCTGTATGCCTCGGACTGTCTGCGTCCACGGCCTCCTCCAAAGCTGCAGGAAGACAGGTCGGGGGGGAAAGGCCTGGGCCACCCGGCAGCACTCAAAGGGGAAGAGGCCTCACCTGGCCAGGCAGCGCTGATGAGCCTCAGGCCACGCCCCCGGCCGGAGCCTGACCCCGCCCGCCGGACTCTGCCTGAGCACACGTGCAGTTCCCAGGGCCGCCGCTAGGGAGCACTGGCGAGGGTGGGGTTGGGGTTCCGGCACCCTCAGCCCCAAGCGTGTAGGGGGACCTGTGCAACCACGGGGGTACAGATTCCAGAGCCCCGGCAGGTGCAGGGACCGCAAGCCCGTTTTGGCCATGGGGCCCTCTCCCCCTCGGGGGACACCTGCAACCTCCTCCGCACTCACACCCCGAGGGGTGACAGTGCGCTCAGGTCGCCGTAGACGGAGGGGCGGGGTCACCGTCAGGGAGGGTACCCCCTGTATGCCTCGGACTGTCTGCGATCACGGCCTCCTCCAAAGCTGCAGGAAGACAGGTCGGGGGGGAAAGGCCTGGGCCACCCGGCAGCACTCAAAGGGGAAGAGGCCTCACCTGGCCAGGCAGCGCTGATGAGCCTCAGGCCACGCCCCCGGCCGGAGCCTGAACCCGCCCGCCGGACTCTGCCTGAGCACAGGTGCAGTTCCCAGCGACGAGGGGGCGCAGGCGAGGGGTTTCGGGGACCTTTAGCCCCCACGGGGGTAGGGGACCCTCTACCCCAGGGGGAAACGGGACCCTCTTCCCCTTTGTGGGAAAAGTAAATCTTCCTCCCGGGGCACACCTGCACCCTCCTCTCGGACTCACAAACCCAGGGGCAGGACGTGTGCCCCAAGACGCCCTAGACGAAGGGGCGGGTTCACCGTCAGGGAGGGCAACCCCTGCAAGCCACAGACAGCCGGCGCCCGCGGCGTCCTCCAAAACGGCAGGCAGACATGCCGGCGGGGAAAGCCCTCAGCAACCCAGCACCACTCAAAGGGGAAGAGTCCTCCCTGCCTCAGCTGCGCTGCTGAGCCCCAGGCTCCGCCCCCGGCCGGAGCCTGACCCCGCCCACCGGACTCTGCCTGAGCACAGGTGCACTTCATAGAGCCGCCGGGGGCGGGGGGGCGCCGGTAAATGGGGGCGGGGACCCTCAGCACCAAGGGGGCAGGGTGACCCCTACACCATGGGGAAAGGGGCCGCTCTTCCATCATGGGGGAAGGAGGCCCACTTCCCCCTTGGGGAACAGTAAACCTTGCCCCGGGGCACACCTGCAGCCTCCTCTCGCACTCACACCAACAGGGGCAGGCCGGGCGCCGGAGGACGCCCTAGACGGAGGGGCGGGGTCACCGTCAGGGAGGGCAACCCCTGCAAGCCTCCGACTGTCTGCGTCCGCGGCGCCCTCCAAAGCTGCAGGCAGACAGGTTGGGGGGGAAAGGCCCGGGCAACCCGGCAGCACTCAAAGGGGAAGAGGCCTCACGTGGCCAGGCAGCGCTGATGGGACTCAGGCCCCGCCCCCGGCCCGAGCCTGACCCCGCCCGCCGGACGCTGCCTGAGCACAGGTGCACTTCACAGAGCCGCGCTAGGGGGCGCTGGCGACGGGGGGCTGGGGTTCGGGGACCCTCAGCCCAAGCGGGTAGGGGGAGCTCTGCAACCACGGGGGTACAGAGTCCAAGAGCCCCGGCAAGGTGCAGGGACCGCAAGCCTGTTTTGGCCATGGGGCCCTCTCCCCCTCGGGGAACACCTGCAACCTCCTCCGCACTCACACCCCGAGGGGCTGACAGTGCGCCCAGGACGCCATAGACGGTGGGGCGGGGTCACCGTCAGGGAGGGTACCACCTGTATGCCTCAGACTATCTGCGTCCGCGGCCTCCTCCAAAGCTGCAGGCAGACAGGTCGGGGGGGAAGGGCCCGGGCCACCCGGCAGCACTCAAAGGGGAAGAGGCCTCACCTGGCCTGGCAGCGCTGATGAGCCTCAGGCCCCGCCCCCGGCCGGAGCCTGACCCCGCCCGCCGGACTCTGCCTGAGCACAGGTGCAGTTCCCAGGGCCGCCGCTAGGGGGCGCTGGCGAGGGTGGGGCTGGGGTTCCGGCACCCTCAGCCCCAAGCGGGTAGGGCGACCTGTGCAACCACGGGGGTACAGATTCCAGAGCCCTGGCAAGGTGCAGGGACCGCAAGCCCGTTTTGGCCATGGGGCCCTCTTCCCCTCGGGGGACACCTGCAACCTCCTCCGCACTCACACCCCGAGGGGTGACAGTGCGCTCAGGTCGCCGTAGACGGAGGGGCGGTGTCACCGTCAGGGAGGGTACCCCCTGTATGCCTCGGACTGTCTGCGTCCACGGCCTCCTCCAAAGCTGCAGGAAGACAGGTCGGGGGGGAAAGGCCTGGGCCACCCGGCAGCACTCAAAGGGGAAGAGGCCTCACCTGGCCAGGCAGCGCTGATGAGCCTCAGGCCACGCCCCGGGCCGGAGCCTGACCCCGCCCGCCGGACTCTGCCTGAGCACACGTGCAGTTCCCAGGGCCGCCGCTAGGGAGCACTGGCGAGGGTGGGGTTGGGGTTCCGGCACCCTCAGCCCCAAGCGTGTAGGGGGACCTGTGCAACCACGGGGGTACAGATTCCAGAGCCCCGGCAGGTGCAGGGACCGCAAGCCCGTTTTGGCCATGGGGCCCTCTCCCCCTCGGGGGACACCTGCAACCTCCTCCGCACTCACACCCCGAGGGGTGACAGTGCGCTCAGGTCGCCGTAGACGGAGGGGCGGGGTCACCGTCAGGGAGGGTACCCCCTGTATGCCTCGGACTGTCTGCGATCACGGCCTCCTCCAAAGCTGCAGGAAGACAGGTCGGGGGGGAAAGGCCTGGGCCACCCGGCAGCACTCAAAGGGGAAGAGGCCTCACCTGGCCAGGCAGCGCTGATGAGCCTCAGGCCACGCCCCCGGCCGGAGCCTGAACCCGCCCGCCGGACTCTGCCTGAGCACAGGTGCAGTTCCCAGCGACGAGGGGGCGCAGGCGAGGGGTTTCGGGGACCTTTAGCCCCCACGGGGGTAGGGGACCCTCTACCCCAGGGGGAAACGGGACCCTCTTCCCCTTTGTGGGAAAAGTAAATCTTCCTCCCGGGGCACACCTGCACCCTCCTCTCGGACTCACAAACCCAGGGGCAGGACGTGTGCCCCAAGACGCCCTAGACGAAGGGGCGGGTTCACCGTCAGGGAGGGCAACCCCTGCAAGCCACAGACAGCCGGCGCCCGCGGCGTCCTCCAAAACGGCAGGCAGACATGCCGGCGGGGAAAGCCCTCAGCAACCCAGCACCACTCAAAGGGGAAGAGTCCTCCCTGCCTCAGCTGCGCTGCTGAGCCCCAGGCTCCGCCCCCGGCCGGAGCCTGACCCCGCCCACCGGACTCTGCCTGAGCACAGGTGCACTTCATAGAGCCGCCGGGGGCGGGGGGGCGCCGGTAAATGGGGGCGGGGACCCTCAGCACCAAGGGGGCAGGGTGACCCCTACACCATGGGGAAAGGGGCCGCTCTTCCATCATGGGGGAAGGAGGCCCACTTCCCCCTTGGGGAACAGTAAACCTTGCCCCGGGGCACACCTGCAGCCTCCTCTCGCACTCACACCAACAGGGGCAGGCCGGGCGCCGGAGGACGCCCTAGACGGAGGGGCGGGGTCACCGTCAGGGAGGGCAACCCCTGCAAGCCTCCGACTGTCTGCGTCCGCGGCGCCCTCCAAAGCTGCAGGCAGACAGGTTGGGGGGGAAAGGCCCGGGCAACCCGGCAGCACTCAAAGGGGAAGAGGCCTCACGTGGCCAGGCAGCGCTGATGGGACTCAGGCCCCGCCCCCGGCCCGAGCCTGACCCCGCCCGCCGGACGCTGCCTGAGCACAGGTGCACTTCACAGAGCCGCGCTAGGG